>NW_027276868.1:0-300000 GCF_030028105.1 Mobula birostris | reverse complement strand
TCCTCCTCTTTCCCTCTGCATGAATCTTCAAAATCTACTTCCCATGCTGCAGGAGAAACAGAAAAATCTCCCTGTACTCTGGGCATTTTCAGATTCAACTGTCTCAAGGGAAACTTAATTCAATAGCAAACACTACAGAACATTGCCTTTGCCACTGCTATTAGAGCCCAGTACATGGGTATCTGAGCACTCTAGTGTCCCGGAATAAAACTGAAAGGGATGGTTGTTCAATTTAAAGTGATTTTAGACAAGTGACCATGAAAGAGTCTACATTATTTAGAAGCTGTTACAATTATTTTTCTTTATCGCTTAATATGTTTTAATTTCCAGAAACATAATTATTTTTCACAGTTTCCAGCAAAGGTTGATTAAAATGAATATTTTTCCAATAAGCAAGAAGCTGGGACACATACCACCTCTCTGTAGCCAGTTCAAACCGTCGGGACAGTATTTTGTGTTTATGAATTCAGATCTGTAATTTTGCTGCACTCCCGAGGCAAGTACTATGCCTTAGCTTCGATGACACACTCGGCAGTAAGTACGGAAATCCTGACTATTAGAACTATTTAATAGGAATTATTACCATTAAAAGACTGAAGAGAATGGGGCATACATTATTTTGTTAAAGTTGATATCTCAGTCTATATCTGGCTAAATACACACAGAATGAAATAAACAGTGGCAATTTTCAGAATATTAAGTTATATCTTTGGAGCGAAAGTACACAAAAAGTGGTAATCTTTACTGCTTTAAAACTATCATTTGAGAACTCCCCTGCTAGTATTAGATTGTTAAATTGGGGAAAACTGACAGAAGAGCAAGGAAAATGCAATAAAAGACTGATCCCTCAAAATCTGGATTAATCAGCAAGCTATGCCTTGAGATCCCGCCTTGCTGGATTAAAAATGTATTGCTGCTTCGCATGTACATTATGGTGCAAGGACTAGATGGCAGTGCTTCTAGCTGAGTCTTTGTATCTATTAATGCATCAGATCTGCTAATACAATGGAAGGCAGGTCGTCTAATCCAAACAAACACCAAGGATGATTTACTTTTGTCCTCAAATACTTTTTTAAAAACTTTGTGCCTTCTGTCTGTTGGCACATCAAAAGAAAATTGCATGCATTATTCTGCAAGGAAAAGACCTAGAACCCAATACTCCTCATTTGACTATCGTTTCGAACTTTACTACAAATGAGGAGGACATTTTACAAACATGTGGGAACAACTTGGCAACTTTTAGGGAACAAAGCTACAAAGATTGATGAATAACATGATATAGGTAGGCCTCACACCATTTTGCTCAGAGAACCAGGCAGCAAAATGATTTCATGCATGAGAATTTAAGTAAAAATGAAATAGAAAGTCTGCACTGGAAATACATCCAACAGTTTTTTTTCCTCAGCTAAGTTTTCAACATAAACTCAGCAACAGTGCAGTGCAAATGTGAAGGTAATTTGGGCAAAGCCTGAAGAATGTATTAATGTGAATTAACAGCAGTTCATTTGTACATTTGAGGCTTTAAACAGGACAACAACCAAACACACATATACTGTATATTTATATATAAAACAAGAAAGCTTGCATAAAATATTCCCTTCATCTGACACTTAAAAAATGCTGGTTTGATGAACCACTGTCGTGACTGTGCATTTTACATTAAAACACTTTAGGAACATGCGGAATGGTTAAAGTTAGGTAATAAAATATAACTGACATTTTATGCATAATAAAACACAGAATTCATACTGCGCATATATGAAAAGATAAACCATTTGCAACTACAGCAGGGTTGTGCTGGTGACAGAGTGAGGACCTGACCTTTGCAGTGTTGCCTCATCTTTTGCCCACAATTTTTAAAGCAAAGTAGCTGCGAAAGTAAAGCGGGCTGCGATTTGAGTCTCTATCCTTTTGTTGGAGTCGGCATAACATACATTCAATGGACGTATCATTCAACAGCTCATTAAAAATCTAGAACTGCGTGACAAGATTTTGCAAAAATATAATGGTAAGAAAGGAGCAAAGCAGCCATTGGTTTCTATAGGAATCAAGTATCTATCTTTTGAGCTCAATGTCAGGATATAACTGCAAGATGAACGATTAACGCTTGTGTAACATTTACACACAAGGAATGAAATACTACTTTTGGAATTTCTCTCCTCATAAAATGAATATGTTAAGAAGAAATTTTATCTTTTCCTTGACCACAAACAAGGCTTTCAGTGCTTGTTTTCCATCTCAGAAACTTTTGGCTCATATAAGACCCAGGTTTGCTCATATATAATTGTGCAGTAACGACCATACGAGATGCCGGATGCTGGGGCCAACAAAAGGATATGGACACAAGCACAATATAGGGCTGATATCACGTTTTAAATCAATAGGTGCAGTTTCTCCAAAAAAAACTACGCAAGCAAGGTTAAACTGCCTGCAGCAGCAGTGCCTGCACAAGGCAGACTCTGTAAAAGTATCTGCAGGAAGACCTATCTTGAATCAAAAGAAAAGTTACGTCCACGGCAAATGAGTGCTAAAGACAGTAAGGTATAGAACACACCATTATAATCAATAGTTGAGAAAAGATTATCATAAAATGCCTCAAATGGAAACATTCCTTTAAATGCAACACTAGAGTTTTGCATTTATGTTATGAAAGACAAATCTATAAAGTGTTGAATAGTTGAGGCACAGAAGGTTTTTGTTGTCAATGTATTAAACAAATACTTCTGGATCATAGGCTTCAGAGAGCTTTTCAATTAAAATTCAGACACCCTTGTTCTTCCATGCTGGGGTCTTCCTAATTGTCATGCATAATACCTTCAGCATCTCTTCACTGTTTGGCAACAGCAGCAAAGTGCTTTTCAAGATGCTTTAGATGTGCGGTACTAAATCCTTTCAATTCAAAGTCAACTCCGAATCGCCCACTGGAGCCAGTTTAAATTCCCACTCGGGTTGAACAATCTTGTGGACAGTGTTCAGCCTCGGTCAAAAGCTATTTCCTTTTTTTTTGTGTCATTCAGAACTGACACCGCTCTGCTCCAGGAGGAAGAGTCCATGGTTCCTTTATGGAATCCTTTAAATCCACTTGTGCCTCCAAATCCTCTGAATGAAAAACATACCATGCTGTAGCCTGGCCACACAATGTGTCAGTGCTCACTGTCTGTGCATTAGCCAAGGACGAGCCCTTGGAGTCTGAATTATAAACTCAGTCGCTCTGACATCCACTTGAGCTGGCTTGCACAAAACAAAAATTAAACTGATGCTGCCATGGTTACTTCATCCACGACACAGGATGTTGAACAACAGAAGGTTAGGCATTTTACTACTTTTTGCAAATTCAAACCCCTTTTCCTCTGCATTTCAATTATTTCTTTTTGGCAATGAGCCAGGGGTTTCCTCCCTTTAGATGGAGAAAGAAAAAGATAGTTCAGAGGCCTTGGTCACAGGTCTGGTTGCACAGAATTGGTTATGTTTGAAGTGGTCACACATCTAGCACTAGTCAAATGTTTCATGCAGTTCTTTTTAAAAACAGATATAACACCAGAAAGTCAGTGATGGAACTTTAGTTGGAGACTGTAAGCAATGGCCAAGTTATTTACAATGGAAACAACCAACGGCATTCCACATCCTTGACCTGCTTTAGTCTATTGGTCACAATAATATGACAGAACTTGGTCTGAAACGCATCAATGGCACTTGCCCATGCAATATACTCAAGATGGGACAGAGCTCACAGGGATCACTGGTGAACAACATTCCCACACTGTTTCGCTTTAACATGATGAGTCACTGAGAGAACTGTTCTGTCTGTTAATGTATGATGTGTAACTTCTTACTATAAAGAAGTAGAGCAGCTATGAGTGAACACTTTCTTGGACTTTCTTTTAAAGCCGTTACAACTATATAAATACAAAGTATGGAGCATTATATACAAACTTCATGCTTTCAGGTTAGACTCATCACTGCAAAAAAAAACAAAGACACACAAATGTTAAGTAAAATGCACATTAGGCAATTAGTAATTACAAAAAATTCACTTCTAGTGACTAACACAAAGTCTGAGGTGAGCAAACAATACGAGTTCCAAGTAAAATGATTCCAAAAAGTTTGGCTTAAAAATTGAGCAAATACATCACTTGCTTCCCAAAAAAGTCACTTTGGCTTCCAATTGTATAACTGTTAAGCCACATATATGTGTCTGCTACTTTAACGGGGTCATATCCTGGTAGAAGTTGGACAGAACCGTATCTAACTGAAAGCCTTGCATTCGAAGGAAGATTACATACTAGTTGAAACACCAACTTGCTGATTAAAAAAAGCCCTAAAATACCTGCCTTTATAATCTCTGCTAGCCTTACATCTTTTACTAATATCTTGCATGGGAGAAGTTTCAATAGATTATTCTTATCAAGGGTGCATATGAGAAGCAAGTGGTGGGACAGCATTTGGGGATGCACAGACTTGGGGCCACTGACTGGTAAGCCACAGATGAAGGCTGCTTCCAGTTCTCCAAGAGCAACAAAGAGTATTTCCTGCTATCTCTGGACTGGAACACATGGAATACGTTTGTTACACAATATACACGCGTATTCCTCAGAAACGTAGTCAGGCTGCTAATTGTCATTGGGATTCTGTTTTCACTGGAAAGATTCTGTTTCAGGAAGGTAGTTCAGCATCATGGTGAGGAACTTTAAAAAGCGCCATCTGTCTGTTCAGTGGTGTTAACAGCCATCAATCTCTCTCTGAGGCATTTGCAGCCACATTAAGATTACAGAACAGAATCAGCTGCAACACATCTAGGCCAGTGCTTACAATCCTCACCATGATTTTGAACAGTGAAATCTTCCCCAAAATGATTGGTCACAGGAATAATAGAATGACTTAGCTATAATATGATCACCTGGGTTAATGTATCTCTCTTAAAATTATTTTAAACTATCAGGTATCCCTTACCTTCTGCCAACATCCTGGCATCGGCAATCCATCTGGGCCCTATTTTAATCAAAACAAAAGCCTTTGACTCGTGCACAGAGAAACAGGAATAGCAAGGGCAGGCATTCCTGCCAAATACTCTTACAGCACAACTATACGCAGCCATTGCCAGTAAATAAAACTTATTGCTCTGATGATTGCTAAAGGAGTTTGGTATCTATATGTTTCTAATAATGGAATATTATACAACAATTTCCGCATTATAGTGTTAACACATTGAAAATGGTGGTTCTGTGACTTAATGTATTTAATAGATTTGCTCTTTTCTAATCTTGGCAAGGGGCAATACCTTCGACTGCACCTTTGTTTTGGCTCCCATACTTGCAAAAGTACTTTCTTTGTTTATTTATTTAAAAGTAAGCCTAGAAATATTTGCATGGAAAAATAACAAGCTGAAATTGGATCAGAATAATTACATTAACACCAATTTTTTGTGCATAAATTGTTCATAAGACCAAGTTTTGGGATAGTTAAAAAACATCTTGCACCCTCTTCATGTTGAAGTGCAGCCCACTGGCAAATTGGACAGGGCATTTACCGTTAGGATTCACCCTAACCCCTCTATCACCTCCACATCGTACTTTGTGTCCACAATGATATCATGTCAATTACTCACCAAAATTTGTGACCCACGTTATTAATTCATTTTCCCAAGAACACAGAAAGTAATATATTTTAAATATCTCTTGACATATAAGTTTTACACAGGAAATCCTCTGGAATATCCATATATAAAAAATCATTGTGGCAGGCCTTGGTACAGATTGACTTTCTGTGAAACAGCACCCTGAGTGCCGCTGCTGATTGTGATGGCTTCAGACCTTCTGCACCCAAAGGTGTGATCAGCTGTCTCCTTCCTTGGGGTAGAAGTGACGGAGGAAGGGTTCAGGGATTTCTCAGTGGTCAATAATGTGCCAATGCCCCCCAACTCCCCCTCCCCACCGTCTGTGTAAGACCTCCTCTTACAACTTTTTTCAGGTTGATTCCCCCCTCAGCACAGCACCCATATTTCCAAGGATCTGTAGGCAGATGACATTTCTGCTGCATACCTGTGGCTGACATTGTCTGTGGAATGTGCAAGATAGGTTTTAATGTGCCTGATTTCTTAGTAAAAGGATGTTCCATTTTTTTTTCCTTCTTGGGTTAGTAGCCTTTACTGATGCACCAAATGTGAAAATATCTAAGGATTAATAAACTTTTTAATTGCCTTAATCTTGGTAATTTCAATAGAGTTGTATGCTGCTTTTCAGAACTATTAGATCTTTGGAACTCCCTGGGAAACACATTGCCTTCATTGATTTTGCCATCAGTTGAATGTGTATCTCCCAACACTCTGGAGAAGAGAACATGCCCAAGATGCTTTGTCAGTGAGCATCTTCAAAGATGGGATAAATGTGTTTGCAGCAACTGCAGAAGGTTTTCCTGCTGAATGCTACAGGGCACATCCTCCCAGTGGATGAAGAGTTGTTTTCCAAATTGTACCAAGGAATCTATTCATTGAGATGTCTGATGGATGTGATCTTCACTGTGCAAAAACTTGCAGGGGGCAGCGGATACCAGTAAATGTGGCCTTCTGAAAGTTCACAAAGACCTTCGAGCCTGTCAAACTTAGGGAGATTCTGAAATATTTCCATCAAATTTGGCTTAGAGAAAACTGTCTGCAGCTTGCGAGTGTAATCTTAGCCAAGGGCTGAGGTCCGAGAAGGTATGGTCAAGGGAACAGAGGAGTGTTTACAGGACTGCTTTGATTTGGTGGACTGGACAATATTTAGGGAATCATCTTTGAACCTGAATGAATACGGCACAGTTCATTTGCTTCCTCAAGACCTGTGTGGATGACTGTGTGCCTTTGAGAACATACCAAAACCAAAAAATGTGGATGAACAAGGAGATTCATAGCCTGCCGAGGGCTGGATCTGTGGCAATCAAGACCAGTGATCCAGAACCAGACAAGAAGTCGAGGTACGGCCTACAGAAGCCTATTTTAAGAACAAAATAACAATTCTGATTGAAGTTAGAGATGGAATTGGATGCATGTCAGCACTGGCAGGGCTTGCAGGCCACAACTTCCTGCAAGGTCAATGGTTGTGATGCTTTGGTCCCAGATGAGCTCAACACCTTTTACACACACTTTGAGAGGGAGAATAAATCTACCCCTGTGCGAATCCCTGCAGATTCTAATGACCCTGTGACCTCTGTCTCCGAGGCTGACGTCTGAACGTCTTTTATGAGGGTGAACCCTCACAAGGCGTCAGGCCCTGATGGTGCACCTGGTAGGGCACTGAAAACCTGTGCTAACTAACCAGCGGGAGTGTTCAAGGACATCTTCAGTCTCTCACTGCTGCAGTCAGAGGTTTCCACTTGGTTCAAAAGTGTGACATTATACCAAAGTATAAGAAGAACAGAGTGAGCTGCCTCAATGACTATCACGCAGTTCCCCTCACATCTGCTGTGATGGAGTGCTTGGAGAGCTTCGTCATGTCCAGAATCAACTATTGCCTAAGCAAGGACCTGGACTCTTTGCAGTTTGCCTGTTGCCACAATAAGTCTGCAGTAGATACAATCTCACTGGCTCTCCACTCAGCCTTGATTCACCTGGACAATGGCAATGCCTTCAAAAGGCTGCTGTTCATTGATTACAGCTCAGTATTCATTACCATCATACTCTCAGTACTAATCAACAAGCTCCAAGCCCTGGGCCTATGTACCTCCCTCTGCAACTGGATCCTCGACTTCCTCATCAGGAGACCACAGTCAGGGCGGATCGGAAATAACGTCTCCTCCTCGCTGACAATCAACACTGGCACACCTCAGGGATGCGTGCTTAGCCCACTGCTCTACTGCCTCTATGCCTACTACTGTGTGACTGGGCACAGCTGGAACACCATCCATAAACTTGCCTATGACACAACAATTGCCGGCGGGATCTCAGGCGGTGACCGGGAGGTACACAGGAGTGAGGAAGATCAGCTGGTTGAGCGGTGTCACAATAACAACCTTGCACACGATGCCAGTAAGACCCAGGAACTGATTGTGGACTTCGGGAAGGGGAAGCAAAGGGAACACACATCAATCCTCATCAAAAGGGTGAGCAGTTTCAAGTTCCTGGGTGTCAACATCTCTAAAGATCTGTCCTGGGCCCAACATACTGATGCAGTTACAAAGAAGGCATGACAGTAGCTATATTTCTTTAGGAGTTTGAGGAGATTTGGTACATCACCGAAGACTCTCGCAAATTTCTATGGATGTACCATGGATAGCATCAATGTCTGTTACGGAAGGGCCACTGCATGGAATCAGAAAAATCTACAGAAAGTTGCAAACTCAGCCAGCTCCATCATGGGCTCTAGCCTTCGCTGTATTGGGAACATCTTCAAAAGATGATGACCCAAGTAGGTGGCATTCATCATTAAGGATCCCCATAACCCAGGACTTGCTCTCTTCTCATTGCTACCGTCAAGGAGGAGGTACAGGGTCTTGAAGACACACACTCATCATTTTAGGAAAAGTTCTTCCACACCGCCATCAGATTTCTAAATGGACATTGAACCCATGTAGGCTACCTCACTTTTTTTTCTTTCTTCACACACTATGCACTACTTACTTAATTTGTAATATATATTTCTTATTATAAGTTACAGTTTATAAAATATTGTGTATTGCAGTGTACTACTGCAACAGAACAACCAAGTTCATGCCATATGCCAGCGATGTTAAACCTGGTTCTGAGATTTGGAAAACCCATGTGGAAATTAAGGGAACATGCATAAAAGGAACGATTCTGTCATTGGGAGCATCAGTCTGATTCTCGTCCTATTCGCTCCCTCCTGGCATTAATTGGACAGTGCACTTTCCACGTGGATCTGGATAGACGGCTGCTGTACCTGGTGCTTTTCTGTGTTTACTGAGTTTAAATAACCTGGATGTGCATTAGAAACCATACAAACCATAGAAACTACAGCACAGAAACAGGCCCTTTGGGCCTTCTTGGCTGTGCCGAACCATTTTCTGCCTAGTCCCACTGACCTGCACACGGACCATATCCCTCCATACACCTCCCATCCATGTATCTGTCCAATTTATTCTTAAACGTTAAAAAAGAACCCGCATTTACCACCTCGTCTGGCAGCTCATTCCATACTCCCACCACTCTCTGTGTGAAGAAGACCCCCCTAATGTTCCCTTTAAACTTTTCCCCCCTCACCGTTAATCCAGGTCCTCTGATTTTTTTCTCCCCTTGCCTCAGTGGAAAAAGCCTGCTTGCATTCACTCTATCTATACCCATCATAATTTTATATACCTCTATCAAATCTCCCCTCATTCTTCTACGCTCCAGGGAATAAAGTCCTAACCTATTCAACCTTTCTCTGTAACTGAGTTTCTCAAGTCCCGGCAACATCCTTGTAAACCTTCTCTGCACTCTTTCAACCTTATTTATATCCTTCCTGTAATTTGGTGACCAAAACTGAACACAATACTCCAGATTCGGCCTCACCAATGCCTTATACAACCTCATCATAACATTCCAGCTCTTATACTCAATACTTCGATTAATAAAGGCCAATGTACCAAAAGCTCTCTTTACGACCCTATCTACCTGTGATGACACTTTTAGGGAATTTTGTATCTGTATTCCCAGATCCCTCTGTTCCACTGCACTCCTCAGTGCCTTACCATTAGCCCTGTATGTTCTACGTTGGTTTGTCCTTCCAATGTGCAATACCTCACACTTGTCAGTATTAAACTCCATCTGCCATTTTGCAGCCCATTTTTCCAGCTGGTCCAAGTCCCTCTGCAGGCTCTGAAAACCTTCCTCACTGTCTACTACACCTCAAATCTTTGTATCATCAGCAAACTTGCTGATCCAATTTACCACGTTATCATCCAGATCATTGATATAGATGACAAATAATAATGGACCCAGCACTGATCCCTGTGGCACACCACTAGTCACAGGCCTCCACTCAGAGAAGCAATTCTCTACCACCACTCTCTGGCTTCTTCCATCGAGCCAATGTCTAATCCAATTTACCACCTCTCCATGTATACCTAGCGACTGAATTTTCCTAACTAACCTCCCATGCGGGACCTTGTCAAAGGCCTTACTGAAGTCCATGTAGACAACATCCACCGCCTTCCCTTCATCCACTTTCCTGGTAACCTCCTCGAAAAACTTCAATAGATTGGTCAAACATGACCTACCACGCACAAAGCCATGTTGACTCTCCCTAATAAGCCCCTGTCTATCCAAATGCTTGTAGATTCTGTCTCTTAGTACTCCCTCCAATAACTTACCTACTACTGACGTTAAACTCACCGGCCTATAATTTCCCAGATTACTTTTCGATCCTTTTTTAAACAACGGAACAACATGAGCTACTCTCCAATCCTCCGGCACTTCACCCGTAGACAGCGACATTTTAAATATTTCTGCCAGGGCCCCCGCAATTTCAACACTAGTCTCCTTCAAGGTCCGAGGGAACACGCTGTCAGGTCCCGGGGATTTATCCACTTTAATTTTCCTCAAGACAGCAAGCACCTCCTCCTTTTCAATCTGTACAGTTTCCATGGTCTCACTACTTGATTCCCTCAATTCCATAGATTTCATGCCAGCTTCCTTAGTAAATACAGACGCCAAAAACCTATTTAAGATCTCCCCCATTTCCTTTGGTTCCGCACAAAGCCGACCACTCTGATCTTCAACAGGACCAATTTTATCCCTTACAATCCTTTTACTCTTAATATACTTGTAAAAGCTCTTTGGATTATCCTTCACTTTGACTGCCAAGGCAACCTCATGTCTTCTTTTAGCCCTCCTGATTTCTTTCTTAAGTATTTTCTTGCACTTCTTATACTCCTCAAGCACCTGATTTACCCCCTGTTTCCTATACATTTCATACAACTCCCTCTACTTCTTTATCAGAGTTGCAATATCCCTTGAGAACCAAGGTTCCTTATTCCTATTCAATTTGCCTTTAATCCTGACAGGAACATACAAACTCTGCACTCTCAAAATTTCCCCTTTGAAGGCTTCCCACCTACCAATCACATCTTTGCCAGAGAACAGCCTGTTCCAATCCACGCTTTTTAGATCCTTTCTCATTTCTTCAAATTTGGCCTTCTTCCAGTTCAGAACCTCAACCCTAGGACCAGATCTATCCTTGTCCATGATCAAATTGAAACTAATGGTGTTATGATCACTGGAACCAAAGTGCTCCCCTACACAGACTTCTGTCACTTGCCCTAATTCGTTTCCTAACAGGAAATCCAATATTGCATCCCCTCTAGTTGGTCCCTCTATATATTGATTTAGAAAACTTTCCTGGACACATTTTACAAACTCTAAACCATCTAGACCCCTAACAGTATGGGAGTTCCAATCAATGTATGGAAAATTAAAATCCCCTACCACCACAACTTTATGTTTCCTGCAGTTGCTTGCTATCTCTCTGCAGATTTGCTCTTCCAAGTCTCGTTGACTATTGGGTGGTCTGTAATACAATCCCACTAATGTGGCCATACCTTTCCTGTTTCTCAGCTCCACCCATAAGGACTCAGTAGACAAGTCCTCTAATCTGCCCTGCCTGAGCACTGCTGTAATATTTTCCCTAACAAGCAATGCTACTCCCCCACCTTTCATTGATAACAATGAAAACAGGAGCACACCAATGTTTTTTTGTTTCCCATTTACCAAGAAAATGGGTTGATGCTTTCCCACACTAAATCCATAATCCCTCCATTCCCTTAGTATCTGAAAATTTATCAGTCTCTCTCCCAGATATATACTGAATGACTTGATCTTCTCAGTCCTCATTCAAAGATCCATCACCGTCTGGATAAAGAGATGTCTTTTCATCTGCATGATGGCCAGGAATCTCAAAGTTCAAAGTAAATTTATTATCAAACTCCACAGATGTCACCATCCACAACCCTGAGATTCATTTTCTTGCTGGCATACTCCATGAATTCATAACAGAATCAATGAAAGATGGCATCAACTTGGGCCTTCAGCCGGCATGCAAAAGACAACAAACTGTGCAATTACAAAAAAAGAAGTAATAATAACAAAAATAAACAAACAATAAATATATAGAACATGAGCTGAAGAGTCCTTGCAAATGAGTCCATGGGTTGTGGGAACACCTCACTTTAGAAAAGCCAGCTTTTCATCAAAGAAAAGTTGAAAAATGATGTGTTTGTAAAGGCCTGCTGAAACACGAGTCTCAAGCAAAATTTTTGCCTACTGTTAGAAACAGCAACTGCCTCTACAGAGCAGCAGATGACCAAAGATGTGGTACCCTGCCTTAATGACTATCATCAAGTAGCACTGGACCGGTGTTTTGAGAGGATGGTGATTAACCATATCAACTCCTGCCTGACAAGTGACTTTGATCCTTTCCAATTTGCCTGCAGTCACAACAGGTGAACTGCAGATGCTATTTCATTGGCTCGTCACTCAACCCTCAAACATCTGAACAGTGAAGAAGAATGCAGCTCGCCATTCAGTACTATCTCTGGGCCTCGATACCTCCTTGTGCAATTGGATCCTGGATTTCCTCACTTTCAGACCTAGTCAGTTCGTATTGTTAACAACATCTCCTCCACAATCTCCATCAGCACTGGTGCACCACAAGGCTGTGTGCTTAGTCCCCTGATCTACTCACTTTACGCCCATGACTGTGTGGCGGAGCACAGCTCAATGCCATATTGAAGTTTGCTGATGATGCCACTGTCGTTAGCCGTATCAAAGGTGATGATGAATCAGCATACAGGAGGGAGATTGAAAATCTGGCTGAATGATGCCACAATAAATGCCTCTCACTCAATGTCAGCAAAACGAAGGAGCTGATTATTGACTTCAGGAGGAAACCAGAGGTCCATGAGCCAGTCCTCATCAGGGGATCAGAGGTGGAGAGGATGGCGACTTTAAATTCCTCCGTGTTATCATTTCGGAGGGTCTGTCCTGGGCCCAGCTCGTAAGTGCCATTACAAAGAAAGCACGGAATTGCCTCTACTTCCTTAGAAGTTTGCGAAGATTTGGCATGTCATTTAAAACTTTGACAAGCTTCTATAGATGTGTGGTGGAGAATATATTGACTGGTTGCATCATAGTCTGGTATGGAAACAGCAATGCCCTTGCATGGAAAAGCCTACACAAAGCAGTAGATACAGCCAGTCGATTACAAGTAAACCCCTCACTACCACTGAGCACATCTACAAGAAGCGTTGTCACAGGAAAGCAGCCTCCATCATCGAGGTTCCCCACCACCCCAGTCAAGCTCTCATCTCGCTGCTGTCATCAGGAAGAAGGTGCAAGAGCCTCAGGACTCACAACACCGGGTTCAGGAACAGTTATTACCCCTCAACCACCAGGCCTTTGAATCAGAGGGGTAACTGCACTCAGCTTCACTCACCCCATCACTGAATTGCTCCCACACTTTATGGACTCACTTTCAAGGAGGCTTCATCACATGTTCTCAAAATCTATTGCTTATGGTATTTATACACTTATTATTCTTTCTTTTTGTATTTGCACAGTTTGTTGTCTCTTGCACACTGGTTGTCTGACCTGTTGTGTGCAGTCTTTCATTGATTCTATTGTGCTTCTTTGTACTTACTGTGAATGTCAGGGTTATATTTGACGACATACTTGTACTGTGATAATAAATTTAATTTGAACTGTGATTTACATAGCTGAAGTTTGTTGCTTTCTTCTGTATCGATCTTTACAAATCTCCATTCTCAACCCCTGGAACCTAAAGGCTCTTACTTTTAAGATGTGGACTTCATTCCAGACAAGTAAGGAGAATTAATGTTTCCCTTATAAGTGACATGGGAGGCTTTAGTCAGTATCATTTAGGAAATGATAGAGACTTGGTGCTGCAGGTCTCTCCATTAGTTCTTAAAATTCTGAAACTAGCACGTGTGATCCATTGAGCAGGTAACAGCTACCCTTAAGTGGCTTTGCAGTCAAATAATTTCGTAAGAGATTGTCATCAGTTGGGGTTTGGGCCATACTATTCTACTTGCAAAAATATTTTACATGGATTTAACACTGTAATGTAGAACTTGCCGTGTTCAGATATTATCATTCATTAGACATGTTCATCCCTTGTTCTGTCAATCAGATTCAGCTCCATAGTTTAGGAATGTGAAAACCACAAAGCACTACTGCGATATAATTTATAACTTGTAACCAAATCAAGTTTAGCAATCATGAAAGAGCCTTGTACGAAAGAGCCTAGCTATTTGTCAATGCACATTTCTAGACTGAAATCAAGTATGTTGGCTAGAAATGAAAACAACAACATTTTCAGGATTTGGTACAAAATCAACATTAAAAATTCACAGTGAATATAACCATGCACAGTAACACATTCTATTTTTTTTTTCATTAGACTGAACACGTCTGAACTGTGAAAGAAACAAAAGCAATACACCAGAGTTCTCATATGTACATATGCACCCGTCTGTGGCTCTATGGTCATTCTTGTTTGAGATGTACAGTAATCCCATCAAAATTATATCATTGTGATTGGTCAGTTGTAAATATATTTGTGTAAAATTTACAGCAAAATTTTTTATTATTTATAATTTTTCAAACATTGTAAAATTTGCCCTATTGGTACAATGAAGGTAAAGGGTATAACTGGTTATAGGGTATGCATTTTATTTCACAAATGAAACAGAAATTATATTAAAAGCTGAGAAGGGTTTTGGAAGCAACGTGGGATTCTAATATTGAAACGTTGAACTCTTTTGGAGTAAACTGCAATATGTTAATGTAAGCCAGTTGCTTTACATTATGTTAATAATCAGTGAGGGGGTTACTAGCATAAGCTTGGAATGGCTGAATTCAAGGAAGGAACTGTTTGTTACAATTGGTTGAGAAGTGTTAAGTAAGCAAGATTGTTCAAATACTAGCAGAAGGAAATATTATGTCAGGATACAGATATGTGCCGTAAAGTTTCATATTTCTCATAGTATTTAATTTAAAAGTGTTTCTTTTCTCCAACCCCTTCCTCAGTAGTTTTCCAGATGATCAGCACAAACTGAAATTCTTCATTAGAGTGCTTTCAACCGTTTAAAAGCTTAGACACCAGATATTTTATTTAACCTTTTGAAAAAAAATACCTGCCCTTTTGAAAATTGTGCTGCTGCTGTTATTATGGAAAACAATCATTACCGTAATTTAAAACACTCTGCTTTGTTTTCCAAAGGATGTTTTAGTCTTCTGTGCCTTGGCTTACGAATTTGAGACAGAGAGACTTGATCGGCCTGTGAAGGAGGACTTTGTTTTGGCCTACCGTGATTCTAGCTAAGCCTTTCGATTGACCATTCCTCAAAGTGAAGACCCAGGTCATTTAACCGACTGTAAAGACTTTGCTGTTCCACTATATGTTATATGTCTAATTGTATTCTGCCCATCAGAAGAGGGCTTCGAGAGTGTATATTTACACAGCCCAAGTTCCTCTCTGCTGGGCAGACTTCACAAGTCTACCAATTTAACCACCAGCCCACTCTGTCAATCACTGTGAAGGGTGATTAAAATTATCTCACTGGGTCTCACAAAAGATTAAGAAAAAGCTACCCTGTTATTAAAAAGACAGAAATAGTTGGGGCTGTAATTGCATGAAAAGTACTGCAGATGTATTTTTTTCAGGTTTTGCACTTAAGTGGATTCTTTTACAGACATTTTTAAGAATAAAACCCATTTTTGATTTCTTGATGCAGTATATACATTAATTTTTCATTAACACTAAACCAGCTATTTGCAGCAGACGGCTTATTCCCTCCAACTTCCTCAGCGAGACACTAGAGAGAATTCAATAGCTTTCACATTATGCAGCAAATGACAGATATAGTTCTGTAAGTAAATAAAAAGCACACTCCTCTTGCATTGGAATTTGTTAGCTGAAGGAGGGTATACTCATGCACGTGCATTACACCTAGAATGCAAAGAGGGTCAGACCGTTACTTTGCATTTTTGCAGATTGCCTAATTAAAGATTGCATGCAGGGTTGGTAGGAAAAAGAATACTGTACCAATTGGCAAGGGGCATCCAGCCCATCCAGGCCAGGCTGACCTGGCTCCCCTTTTTCCCCCTTATTGCCGCGGAGACCCTGTTTATTGAAATTAACTTGCATTGTTATTGACAACGAATTGCTCTGCCTGCGGAGAGGCCAACACTTGATAATTCATAAACAGGAGAGAGAAGTAGCTACTGATTCCATGGGCACTCTGTGTAGGGAGGGGTTTCCATGATATTAGCCACTGTATTAATATACAAAGACTGTGTGACTGGGCACCATTCCTTCCTGGTTTTGCACTTAATGCTTCAACAGTGCTTACTTTAAGGAACAAGTCTCAGTCCGTAAATCTTTTCTAAGGGCCAACCAGAGGTGTGGAATAAAAAGTCCACTCTATATCTCCAAAATCAGGTACTTTGAAACAATATCAGCTCTTAAATATTTGATTTCTGTGAAGCTAACGAGAGTGGCTGAATTGAAACCCTTTTTGCATGGATGAGGCAAATCTGTGAGCACATTGTCAGAATACATCAGGACGAATGGTAGACCTTGTTGATGCTTTTGTCAAATCTTCAACAAAGTACTGGAGAAGTAGTTTTGCTCTTTCTACGCCTGAGGGATGCTGGAACAGAATCTGCCTCTCTCTCTTGTTTGTCTTTTCATCAGATACCAGTACACAGCAGGGACATACCAATGGGCAAGGTGCATCTAATCCAGGGGCACCCTGTTCTCCTTTCTCCCCCTTAGGCCCTTTTTTGCCTTTCTTTCCCTTTTCCCCCTGCGGACACAACGGTTTGGTCAAAAAAGAAATTTCGTGAATTCAGACAATGCTACATGTACATGATGTCCACCAATTTGAACGCTCATAATTAAACAGTAAAGAGAAATTGTGTTTAATGCCAGAAATATGCTCGCCGGTTATAAGGAATAAAGGGATTGCAGTGAGGATAAGGAATGCTATTAGAAAAGGGAAATTAGTGAGGTTGCAGGAGTGAGTTATATTCAGAAAGAGGTAAAAACTTCAATTCTAATTTATTAGACTGGTCAAATTAAGGAGTAAAAAGATAAAGGATGGGACAGGTCCATAGGTGGGAACCAATTTACTTGTGTTTCATGGGGCAGAGTGGGAAGGAGAAGGGTAGGCACCTCCGGGAAAGAGAAGCATGCTTCAGTCTGAACAACAGGAAAACAAAGCATTTGAAAATAATAATCTTAATGGAGGAAGTGGCCCTTTACGTTTACCTAGGGATGCTTTTTGTAACTTGACAGAAATCTGGTGTCTCACTGCTGCAATAATTTGTGCTGCAGTCAGTGATCATTCAAAAGTCCTGCCTAGGCAAAGAGAAAAGGACACTGCCTTGACCAACCAGCCATAACGTTACTAGTAGTGCGATTTTGGATGCAAAATGGAATTTAAGTATGATTATTAAAGAAGAGAGCACGGCCCTCCTTATGTCACGAGATATCCAACCAAAGTCTAAGGAGGGCATTACACACACACCTGCAGCAAATACTGTGCATCATGTATGCCACTTAGTGCTTCTCAAAATGTTCATTCATCCCCTGATATTTTATTTGTGGAATAATTTTAGAAGAGTAAATAAAGATGCTTTCAAAGTCTCGAAAAGTTGCACAAATTAGCAATATATATATTGGTATGAAATTTTCATAAAGCCCATTTGTGCGTTCAGTTTTTTTGCTTTTCCAATGAAATGTGCCAAAAATGTCGTTGATTTGACAGGGAGACAGGGATTATGATCTCAGAAACATGGCTGTAGGATAACTCAGACATTTAAGAAGGAGGGCAGACAATGGATGGCACACAGGATCTAGCTTCCTGAGTAACACGCTCCTGGCAGGAGTTACGCAGTCTTGCAGCACGCATCCCAAACCTGCGTCAGCACTATCCTCAAGCCCCTCACATGGGCTGCCAGAGGGCGTGAGGCTCCATACCAGCAACGTGCACTCCACCAACCTTACATAGGCTACAAGGGACGCGGAGCATAGGCACTTTATACAAGAGCTGATCTTAATAGATCATAGTTTACAGCCTGTAACCAGTCCAATTAATGCGTAGCTTTGCAGACATAGTATTACTCCTCTCCGCAATTTGTATAGGGTCAGGCAGTTACTTAAAACAAATAGGCTAGCACGAAGTGAACAGAGGGATGCCATGTGACTGTCCATCCAATGATAGTGCCAAGTTCTATGTTTATACAAATGGATGGCATGACTGGTGAGTACAGTTTACATAAAATGGACAATTCATGCAATCTGCATGGGAGCTCTGGAGGGCAAATTCATTCACTTCTTAAGGAGACTGAACCAGTAACAGATGCAGTCCTTAAAGAGCTCTGGAAGGACAGATATTGTGCAATCTACAGCGTCTTCTGGGCACTAGGGAGGCGAAGATTTAGCTCATGCAATTATAGATGGGACAGTGCAGTGAAATTATAGATGGATAGCTCATGCAGTTTATGATTGCTCTATAATTAATCCAAATGACAGAGGCCCCAGTATTCCTTATTATCTGGCTTATCAGCCACTTTCCAGCTTTGAGTACTTGTTACAAGGTGTTTGTCACAGCAATCACTCGATCTTTGTGGGCATGTTCCTTCAAAGTCAGCTTTGAGTGCCACCGGCTATAAATGCAACTCAGTGGAATACTCAGTGAACTGCATCATGTGTCCAATCTGCAAATTCAATATAAACAGTAGTTTAAGTCTCTGCCTAGTAGGCCATAAGACCATAAGATATAGGAACAGAATTAGGCCATTCGGCCCATTGAGTCTGCTCTGCTATTTCATCATAGCTGATCCAATTTTCCCCTCAGCCCTAATCTCCTGCCTTCTCTCCATATTCCTTCATTCCCTGACCAATAAAGAATCTAAATATACGTAAAGACTTGGCACCTACAGCTGCCTGTGGTAAAGAATTCCACATTCATCACTCTCTGGCTAAAGAAATTGCTCCTTATCTACATTCCAGAAGGATGTCCCTCCATTCTGAGGCTGTGTCCTCCAGTCTTAGACTTTCCCACCATAGGAAACATCCTCTCCACATCCACTCTATCAAGGCCTTTCATCATTCTATAGGTTTCAATGAGGTCACCCCTCATTCTTCTGAATTCTAGCAAATACAGGCCCAGAGCCATCAAATGCTCTTCATATGACAAGCTATTTAATCCTGGAATCATTTTCGTGAACCTCCTTTGAACCTTCTCCAGTTTCAGCACATCCTTTCTTAGATAAGGGGCCCAAAACTGCTTATAATACTCCAAGTGAGGCCTCACCAGTGCTTTATAAAATCTCAACTTTACATCCTTGGTTTCATATTCTAGTCTTCTTGAAATGAATGCTAACATTGCATTTGCCTTCCTCACCACAGAGTCAACCTGCAAATTAACCTTTAGGGAATCCTGCACCAGGAACCCAACTCCCTTTGCACCTCAGGTTTTTTTGTATTTTTTCTCCATCTAGAAAATAGTCAACCTTTCCATTCCTTCTACCAAAGTGCATGACCAGACACTTCCTCACACTATATTCCAGCTGCTATTTCTTTGCCCATTCTCTTAATCTGTCTAAATCTTCTGCAGCCCCCCACTTCCTCAAAACTACCTGCTCCTCTACCTACCTTAATATCATCTGCAAACTTTGCAACAAATCCACCAATTTCATCATCCAAATCATTGACATATAATGTAAAAAGCATCAGTCCCAACACCGACCCCTGTGGAACACCACTAGTCACCGGCAGCCAACCAGAAAAGGCTCCCTTTATTCCCACGCTTTTCCTCCTGCCAATCAGCCACTGCTTTATCCACTCTAGAATCTATCCTGTAATACCATGGGCTCATCTGTGGCACCTTGTCAAAGGCCTTCTGAAAATCGAAGTGCACACATCAACCAATTCTCCTTTGTTTATCCTGCTTGTTATTTCTTCAAAGAATTCCAACAGATTTGTCAGGCAAGGTTTTCTCTTGAAGAAACCATGCTGACTACAGCCTATTTTTATCATGTGCCTCCAAGTACCCTGAGACCTCATCCTTGTCTGTGCGAGGAGTGGCGTCCCACACAGCCTTCCGAATTGCACCTTGTAAGGCATGAAAATGCCTGATGCTGGCCTCTCAGGTCTGATTCGACGTCATCATTATCCTTAATAATCGACTCCAACATCTTCCCATCCACTGAGGTCAGACTAACTGGCCTATAGTTTCCTTTCTTCTATCTCTCTCCCTTCTTGAAGAATGGAGTGACATTAACAGTTTCCCAGCTTTCTGGAACCATTCCAGAATCTAGTGATTCTTGAAAGATCATTACTAATGCCTCCATGATGTCCTCAGCCACCTCTTTCAGAACTCTGGGGTGTACACCATCTGGTCCAGGTGACTTATCTTTCAGTTTCCCAAGAACCACCTCTCTAGTTACATTAACTTCACACACTTCATGACCCCTGACACCTGGGACTGCCTGTCTCTTCCACAGTGACTGATGTAAGATGTTTATTCAGTTTGTCTGCTATTTCGTTTTCCTGATTCCTACCTTTCCAGCATCATTTTCCAGCAGTCCAATACCCACTCTCGCCTCCCTTTTACACTTTACTTATCTGAAGAAACTTTTGGTATCCTCTTTAATATTATCGGCTAGCTTAGTAGAAACCTAGCTTTGGTTTCTGTCTCTCAACTTCAATAACAACTTGTACACAAAATATTATATTCATCAACTGAGCTAGATAATTTCAGCAATTTACTAACTAAGCATAAGTGAACTACTTTAAGCTCAAAGGCAAATAAAGATCGACCATTTCACCATAGAGAACTGTACAGCCCGATGTTCAGCTTTCAATTCAGATGAAAATAACAGTAAAACGATGAGCCAATTCATAATACTACCATTTTTTCCATTGAGCTTTCTGAATGCATTGAATTTAAAATGCATTGCCTCTAAATTTTAGCCAAACTTTAAAGATCTTGGTATGAAATGAGGAATACTCTTATGAATTTAACTGTGACAAACGCCATTTGCAAGGTATCTATTTTACCTCACCATGCTTAGTTGCACTTGCAAGTTCCCACATTTATAAAGTAAACTGAGGTAATCTTTTTCACAATGTTGTGCTTTACTGAAGGCAACTTAAAAAGGAATACTGGAGCTCTGTGCATCTTGGTGTCATGCCCACAGAGCACTTCAACTGGTAATATACACACTAGTATGTTGACAAGCATTAATGACATATACATAGTGTCACCTTTTCTCCCCTCTCTCCTCTATCTCCTTTAGGACCAGAAAAGCCCTGAAAGACAAAAACACATACACACCAAAATGATTGGATATATTTTAAAATAGAGCTTGGAAAAGATAATAAAATTAGCCACAAAGTTGTCTATTTGGATACATTTCTAGAGTCAATTCAGTATTTGACACACAAGGTTGAGTTTGTCTCATTCTCCTCTTGCTTCTTACTCATAACTATCTATTTTTCATTATACATGTTGTATTCTACATTTAACATTGAAGGAGACCATTTGTAAACTTGGATACATTCCAGCTCTCACCACAGCAATCTCATCTGTCCCATTCTCCAGCTGAAAACCACCGGCTTTTTCATTAATACTTTTTAAAAGATTTGTACTTTTTAAACACACTTATGCATTTGTCTCGGTATGTGATGGTTCATCCCCACTCACTGGCAGAAAACGGTATAGCAGCTAAACTAACAGCTTCTCATTTTTCATTATTATTAAGTATTAATACATTACTCAGGTGATGCAATCGTTCAACTATTGTTTGGTTTAGCTTATCTAAGGAATTACGTCACCTACAAAAGTGATGGATTTTCCAGAGGTTTCATCTTTATGCTTTTTCCCTTTGCATTCTTTGCCGTTCATTTACCTCTTAGCATTGTTTCTCTGCTCTTTACTTAGTTTGCCTAGTATCTGTATGCTTGTTTGTACTCTAAAATAAACTATCATTGGAATTAAGACCACTTGTCATTCCAGACTCCTGGAAGATCAACAAGGATCAGAAAATAAACAGAGATCCAACAACCCTTTCCTTATTTTTCCGTCCTCTCCGACCTATTCTCCCTCTTACATAACCATGATTCCTTTTGCCATGAACTGACCATCATGGCTTTGGGATTGTGAGGAAACCATAATACCAGGTAGCAATCTAAGCATGTGAACTCCACACACAGGTTACCCAAGCTTGGGATGGAATCCAGGTGACTAGAACTGTGAGTCAGTGGCACTACCTGTGTCACTGTGTCAGTCTGTGACTTGAATCTTTTGCTAGAGTATATAACTTGCTTGAATGGATACTTTCATTCAGGACAGCTTACCAAATCTCCTCTTTCCAGTGGCAACACACACAATTATTTTAACCTTTCGTCAAATTTCTGATACCTGGAATCTTCTTTGTTGTTTGCCCCTAAGTTTTCACATTGACATAGGATCCCAAAAAGGCACATTTAAAATAATGAAAATTCAACATTTCTAATGAAAAAGTTATAAATTCTAATGTTCTCACTTAACTGAACAAAACTGGTATCCTGTAGATCCTCACTTTCAAGGACTCTTCACGTCATGTTCCTGATATTTATTGTTAATTTATTTAATATTATTATTTCTTTCTTTTTGGATTTGCACAATTTGCTGTCTTTTACACACTGGTTGAGTGCCCAAGTTGGTTCAGTCTTTCATTGATTCTTTTCTGGTTATTAACCTATTACTGAGTATGCCTGCAAGAAAATTAACCTCAGGGTTGTATATGGTGATATATATGTACTTTGTTAATAAATTTGCTTTAAAACTTTGAACAAAGCAGACACAAACAGAATATAAAGGAAGAATAACTTACATCCAACCCTGGGTCTCCATCAACACCCTATCAAGAAACAACATATACATAATGATTGACATAACTACTTCCAAATTTTATGCCGAATCCTCAGTGTTGTCAAGGATGCAATTTCCTGGTGGATGCTTTTGAATTTGCTTTATTCAATACTGCCAAAGGCCGTGCAAATCCTTCAAAAACTCCAATATAAATCTTTTCTTGTTGGAATAATCATTTTTGAAGGCTACTGTAACACTACTTCATCATTAAAGACTACCTAATTCTGAATGAAATTTACCTAATCACAAAGAGATGGCTTTACACAGACTTATCCAGTCCTGAAGAAGGGTCTCAGCCCGAAACATTGACTATTTGTTCATCTCCATAGATGCTGCCTGACCTGTTGAGTCCCTCCAGCAGTTTGTGTGTGTTGCTCTGGATTTCCAGCATCTGAAGAATTTCTTTTGTTTAAGATTTATCTACGGCAGCTCGGCAGGAGAACCATGGAAAAGCTTAGTAAAACTGAATTCATGCACCCTGTTCTCACAGGAATTCCCTGACCAGATAGACTATCATGGAGGTGTATAGTGAAATTGTGTTTAGATCTAGAGATGCAACATGTTGCAAGTCCGGAGGAGGTTCACAAGGATGATTCCAGGACTGAAAGAGGAATGTTTGATGGCTCTGGGTCTGTACTCACTGGAATTCAGAAGGATGTGGGGGGGGACCTCATTGAAACCTTTCAAATGTTGAAAGTGGTGTGCGTGAGCTCAATTTCAACATTTAGTTGAAGTTTGGAGAGGTACATGAATGGTAGGGGTACTGAGGGCAATGGTCCTTGTGCAGGTCGATGGGAGTAGGCAGTTCTAATGGTTCAGCACAGACTAGATGGGCTGAAGGGCCTGTTTCTGTGACTCTGCAAGACAATAATGTTCCTTGGTTGTTGATTTTTTTGATATTGTTGAAGGACTGGAGAGAAAGTAAGTTAAAGTTCTTGCTGGTACAGTCATATACCAGTTTCCTACTGGTATATCCTACTGGCCTGTAGTCAGTTACATTCACTACTACAGGAACAGCTCCGAGCAGGCACTGTTCAATGCATTGCATTTTGAGAGCATTCTGTAAATCCTGGCTGATCCATTTCCACAGATTACTGGCCTGCTGGTGAAGGTGACATATGACACAGGCCAGATGGTGCAGCAGGTATCTGGCAGAAAATGATGGGAACAGCGGCATCAGTCTTTACACTTTGGGTATGGAATAGCAGGAAAACCATGCGGACATCAACTTCAGCCAATCAAGTGTAATGTGTTTCCATATTTACAAATAAATTGTCATACTTAAAGGGACAAAGAAACAGTAGTAAAGTTTAAAGAGGTCAAAATAGATACAATAGGACATTGTCGATATATATAAAAACTTCAAAATAATATAATCACACAGAATGCAGAAGAACAAGGGGAAAATCAAAGGGAAATTCAGAATTTGCTTCGGTAAATGTTTCAAGTTTTTTGTTCTTATTTTAAAATACTTTGGGATTTTGTGGGTGTTGCTTGAGATTTCCAGCAACAGTAGAATCTTTTGTGTCTCTGAAGTAGCACGAGGGGGAGACCAGGTTGCAGAATTTCTAACAAGGTGAAGGATGCACTGAAGCACGAGACAGAGGAATTTCTCTCTCTGTAGACTCCTACCTACCACTCCCAGATAACCTATAGAGACAGTGGGAACAGAAAGTTCCAGCAATCTAAACTTGAGCATCATGGACACACAACCTCAAAAAGTTCAACGCTTCACATAAGTGAATATTTCTTCAAATGTAACATCATGCCAAACGTAACTCAGACAATGCTTTGTCCCTTAATCCTCTTCAGTCACTTATCACAAATCTCTGTCAGTCAGAACTTGTTCCTGGTATTCTTATGCTCCAACACTGAATTTACACTACTGCAAATCCCACACCCATATTTTACAGCTGCAGGCTTATCCAGCCACTGAACCACGCCAGGCAGTCACTCTGACACATTGCTCACTGAAACACTTCTCATCCTCTTGCAGAACCTGCTGATGTAGGAAGTAAGTGACAGGGATCAAGCATGACTATGTGGCTCACTCCGAGTTGCTGGCATTGGACCTCACTGGATTGGTGACTTGAGGATTGCAGACAGTGGGCAGCAGCCTCCCCCAGTTTATTGTCATACAGCAGCTTAAGTTTGTGCAGTATTGTGAATTGCTAAAGTCTCTATGATTGCCCCCAGCACTAGGGCATTATTGAGCTTCACACAGTGTGTATGTTGACATAACTACACAACGTGGCATAAAACTCCACTCAGCTCTACACATGTTGGGAGCTCAAATACAATGCTGACAAAGTTAATGGTAGCCTGCAACAGAGGGAAAGACTTCAGAAAGTAGTTGGTCCAGCTATCACTCTCGTTTTCAGCACATAAATGAAAAACTGTTACCATGGACAAAATGAAGCTTTGTACAACCTCAACATGTCACTCAATACTACGTGAAGTTCCTGGAATTAAACTCACCTGCAGCTTTAAACTTCATCTGCACTCCATCAGCCCTTTCCCCTCTTTTGGTAGAAATTCCTGATCCCGAGAACTCTGATCTACCACTGATCTCCTTGAGGCTTACAGTTCAAATTAAAATTTCTTCTGCATGATTAAAATCTCACTATAGTTCCACCGTAGCAATCTATATGACCCACCAGTTACACCACCTCTCTCAGGTGGATGTGAAAGATTGTTAGGCAGTGTTTTGAGGAAGAGCTGGGAAGAAGGTGTCCTGGCCAATAGTATTTATTGAGCATGTGATTTGTTCATTATCACCTTGCTCTATCCAAACTGGCTGCTGTGCTTACATTTCCACAGTGACTTTGCTTCAAAAGTACTTCATGGGTCACTTTCATTTTTGTGCATTATATTCTGGTTTTTTTTCTGCTCATGTTTTTGCTGTTTGCATGATTTTGTTTTTGCACATGGGGTTGCTGTTTGATGTTTTTCTTTGAAAGGGTTGCAGGGTTTTCTTTGTTTCGTGACTGTCTGTGGGGAAGATGAATTACAGGGACGTATACTGCACACATACTTCGATAATAAACGTATTTTTGAATCTTTGGCTGCACCACTCTGGGATATTGTGAATACTTTATGGATGCAAGTCTTTCTTTCTATTTACAATTCAAGGGAATTTGCTCAAAACTCGCAATCTTTCAGCTACTAAATCCTGGCTTTATATTGTCATATGGAATTAGTTCACCTCTGAGAATGACTATGTAAATATAATATACTGGGCTATTTAATATCCATGTTGCATTAAAACCGTAAAGAAACCCTCCGGCCAGTTTTCTGCAGTGGTCAGAGCACAGCACTATAACCTGTCAATCAGTGTAGAAAGCCTCTTTTATCTCGCTGTGATTGGTGAACTTACAGTTTAGTCAGAATACATGATGGCAATATGAGCTTGCCAATGAAATTTACTGTCAGAGCTCAGATGAACCATAGAGAAATCGAGCTTTGACATCTGTTATGATCATTAAAGTCAAGCCACAGAGCAGATACGATGGACTTCAATTCATTTGCAGCCATTTCATAAAATCACAAGATTATTTGGTCCATCAAGTTTGCTTCACCGTTTCATCAAGGCTGATCCATTTTCCTCTCAGCCCCAATCTCCTGTCTTCCCCCCATATCCCTTCACTCCCTGACTAATCAAGAATCTATCGACCTCTGCCTTAAATGTACCCACTAACTTGGCCTCCACAGTCACGGGTGGCAATGAATTCCACAGATTCACCACTCTCTGGCTGAAGAAATTCATCCTCATTTCCGTTCTAAATGGACACCCCTGTATTCTGATGCTGAAATCATCAGAAAATCATCAAAAAATCATCCTCTCCATATACTTCATTGAAGCCTTTCAGCATTCAATAGTTTGCAATGAGTTTCCCCCTTATTCTGAATTCCAGTAAGTACAGGCCCAGAGCCATCAAATGCTCCTCAAATGGTAAGCCTTTCATTCTTGGAATCATTTTCATGAACCTCCTTTGAACCCTCTCCAGTATCAGCACATCCTTTCTTCGATAAGGGGCCCAAAACTGCTCACAATTCTCCAAATGAGGCCTCACCAGTGCTTTATAAAACCTCAGCATTACACCCTTGCTTTTATATTCTAGTCCTCTCGAAATGAATGCTAACGTTGCATTTGCCTTCCTTACCACTGACTCAGCTTGCAAGTTAATCTTTAAGGTAAATTTGTAAAGGTGACATTAATTACACTGTGCAACTTGTTGTTTATTTCCTCTTAGTTGCATAAACGGCGACTACATTTACTTACAGGTAAACCTGTAGGTCCTCTTGGCCCAGGGTTACCAAGACCTCCTTTTTCACCCTGAAATGACAATAATTTTAATACTTAAATCATGTACTATTAATAAAAGCTTTAGTAAAGTTCTTGGTATCTTCTGGTGTGGCAGAGCTGACAAGTGTCAAGTACGGCGAAGCTTAGAAAGAACACAGGCAGTCCATAAGCAAACCACATCGATTATTAGCAATGAAAAGCTGAAATGAAAACCATCAATGGTGAAGGTCACTTGCTTCTTAAGATATCCTCAACACTTGAAGGGTTTCTCATAACACTTCAGCTATGCAGAAGAAGGTTCAAATGTGTAAGAGTTGTTGCACATGTACGTACTTCAGGGGTTAGTACAACTCTGAAGTAAGTTATCATTTGGTCATGATTATAGTTCAGACTGGTTCAGAATTTTCAGATAATTACATTTTTGCACTTTATCACCTTGGACAAGACTTTACATGATATAAAAGCTATAACTAAAAAGAAAATGTTTTCTTTAAAATGAAAGTGCAGCAGTGACTAAAACATTCACTTTCTGAGACTTTTACCAGATAAGGTATCTGGCTTCCTGCAAGTGAGGAAAATTCTGGCATCACCAGAGTTTCCCAATCTCCACCTGCAATGCAGCTCTGATCTTTCCAAATGTATGACTGTCACTTTCAACGTTAGAAAGAAATTCAACCAATCACTTTGCATTTAAAAAAATAACGCAGCAGATAAAGCTCACTAACTTGCCCTATTGTAAGGACAATTTGCTACATTAAATACAATTTACAACCTGGTTACATAAGGTTACTTTTGATCTCATCAACTAACTATGAAAATTTCTAAAATCTGATGCATAATCATGAAATTGATTCGTTATAGGAAATAATCCATTTGTATAAATCAACAGTTTGTAAACAATTTAATCCATCCTCTTTGTATTAGAAATTGTGTGTACAATGCATGCAATATAGTGCAAGCAGTTATAGAGTTAGAGGAAAGTACAGCACAGAAACAGAACCTTCGGCCCATCTAGTTCATGCCCAACCATTTAAACTGCCTACTCCCATCAAGCTGCATTGGGCCCACAGCCCTCCATATCCCTACGATCCACGCACCAATCCAAACTTCTCTTAAATGTTGAAATCAAGTTCGCATGCACCACCTGTGCTGGCTGCTCATTCCACACTCTCACAACCCTTCAAGTGAAGAAATTTCCCCTCATGTTCCCCTTAAACTTTTCACCTTTCACCCTAAATCTCAGTGGAAAAAAGCCTGCTTGCATTTACCCTATCAATGCCCCTCATAATTCTGTATACTGTACCTCTATCAAACCTCCTCTTAACCTTCCACATTACAAGGAATAAAGTTCTAACCGAATCAACCTTTCTATATAACTCCGGTCCTCCAGACCCAGCAAATTCTTCGTAAATTTTCTCTGTACTCTTTCAACCTTATTTACATCTTTTGCTGGGCCTGGAGGATGAGTAGGTAGGTGACCAAAACTACACACAATACTCTAAATTAGGCCTCACCAATGTCTTATACAACTTCAAATGTTCAGAGTTTTGGAGAATATGTAACTTATCTGTTATAACATATAGTGCTGTTGTTGTAGTCTTTACAAAGACCAAATTAAATATCATAACCTGAGTTTCTTCAATGGGTGAAACTAGACAAGCATTAGTCCAACAATTATGGGATTTTAAACACAAATTATACTGAGCATAAATAAAGTTTCTGCAAGTTTTACTGCAGTTAATAAATCTCATTCTTGTGGAGCCTGGCTGTGCCCAGAGCCATGTCCCTTGTCTAAAGGACTGAGCATATCATGGTTCTCCCTGTTGCTTCAGTTTGCTGCTGTCTCAGGAGACGTCTAGTTGGACCTATTTTCTGGTGCTCTGCCAAAAGCAGACATTTTTTAAAAGACGTTGCATTCAAAATTTATTTACTTAGTTGTGGCTTTTTTTGTCAAGGAATAGTGAAATCAGGAAGGTGTACAACAGACAGAGAATCACTTGGAAGCCCCAAGCACCTGCTAGTCCAGTCTTTCTTGGTGGTAGAGGTCATGTATTGAGGAAGTCTGTTGAAGGGGTGAGGTGAAGTAATTGCATTGGATTTCGTAGATGGAACACACTCAAGCCACTGTGTTTCAATGGGGGAAGGGTTGGGTACTCCAGTGGGTACAAATCATGAAACCTGCTTTGGCCTGGATGAAACTGATCTTCTTGATTTTTGTTGTAGCTTCACTCATTTAGGAAAGTCAATGGCATTCTATTGTAGATGACAGAAAGCTGTGTCAGACGGTGAGCCGCTGGCTGACGGATATCCAGCCTCTGACTTGCCCTTGTAGCCAAGGTATTCATATGGCTAATCCAGCTGAGATTCTGGTCCATGGTGACCTTCAGGATACTGATGGTAGGGGGTTTGGAAATAGTCATGCTATTGAATTACAAGGGTAGGTGGTCAGACTATCTACTGTTGGAGATGATTACTGCCTAGTGCTTTTACGAAGCCAATATTACTTGCTACTTATCAGCCCATGCTTGAATGTTGTTTAACTCTTTCTTTTTATGGATGTGGACTGCTTCAGCAGCCAAGAGAAAGATTAAGATCAGATGGATGCCTCAGCATCACTCCAGTTTGAATGTGGACATTGCAGAGACACTCCCAGACCAACTAACCTTGCAATGCTCTCTGCACAAACACGGTGTGAAAACTAAAAGATGTACCCACGGACTAGTCAAGCAGCAACCTGATTTCACTGCACTGAAAAGCTCTTACATTATATTCAATGTTCCAAACTCTGTCAGCACAATCTCAGGCTATGTTCGGTTCCACCAGGAGTTCGGAGGACAGATTTAACAAATGTGGTATACATGCTGGAGGAAGTCTTCGATGTTGTCTCCGGACCCCATGAAATCTCATGATATCAGGTTAATCCTGGGGGAAAAGGGCATCCTGATCCTCAACTGATGGACAAAACATGGAAGAAGAGGAATTTAACTTTCTAGGTTAGGGGAAGGGAGAGAAGCATCACAGGGAACTGCTGGGTGGTATCAATCTTATCACCGTGAAGCCCTTGAGCTCCTCACACTTGCTGAAGAGAGATAAAGATTTAAAAAGATGGTTACAGTAGAGTAAGGAAGCCAGAGGTTAAATTTATTTTCCCAACACTTTCTTGCAATAGTGACAAAGTTTCATTGAAAGACCTGACATTGCTTTCTGTTGCCTGACCAGCAGTGACTGAATGAAGCAGCTGTCTTCCATATTCATTCAAATCCCTGCCTCCGGGATGGAGGGATGGGGATGATAACTCGTGCACTGGGAGCTCAGCCGGGGTGGGCGAGACAGCAGTTTCAGAAGTAATCAGGTCCATAGGTGGAGGCGAGATTTTGGTTAACAGATTGGAAGTAAAATGTTTTATAGATGCAGAGCGAATCATTGCAATATTGAATGGGTAGAATTGGCCGAGTATGGAGGGCTTTAACTAGAAATGGCCACAAATAGAATTAGAGCCAGGGGTTGCTGAGGAAAGATGTGAGTGGAGGAGAAAACAATGACATGACTTGATATGCCTCATCAGTGTCTGTCATTATGGTGATGATGGCCAATGAGGTGGCAAAGTCCGGTTATGATCTTAAATATTAGTTGGATGTTTGAATAAGGGAAGGAAGGATTAAAGGATGACAAAAGGGCTGCCCTGCTGTTTCTGACACAGAATCTCATCTGGGTCCAGATATGAAATTGTTCTCAACAAGGAGAAAAGGGATGAACAAATAAAAAAGGGGAAAATCTCAAAAAAAGTAAACAATACCAAGATCAGAGCAGAGCAAAAGCTGTGGAAAGGATAATATCGCATGCAGAATTCTCAGCATTTCTAGCACTGTATTTCTATTGTACATTATGTGCTCCTTACTAATTTACACAAGGCACTGTAAACAGTTGGATTACTTACTCTGTCTCCCTTTGGGCCTGCTGGGCCTGGGGGCCCCAATGCACCATCCATTCCCTTTGAAGACAAAGAGAAAAGTTAATTGTGGTCAATGTCCCCGTCAACCTACTAAGAGACCAACATGTCTGTCGCCTGCTCACATCCAGGAGAGCTACCTCAGAGAGTTCTGTCCTATTATTAGCAGTGGAATGCTTCCAAACAGGCAGGGGTGGTGAAGTATCAGATGGCATTTTCACATTTCCACTGCTTTCGTTATCACTTCCTCGACTGTGATGCTCGATGCACGCATTGCTTGTGAAAGTACCTTCATGATGAAGATGATCAGAGAATCGCCTTGTGGATGCAACATCCACTAAGCTGGCTGAGAGCAAGCTTGCCTTGCTCTATCTGGATCAATTACAGAAGAGAGGCCTTCACAATTCAGTTCAAATTCCAGGGTTTTTTTTATTGGTTCATTTGTTCATTTGCCAGAGACCTTACAAAGGTTCAGTTATGGGGCATCCATGATTCTCTAAATAACAATATTAACTACCACGCGTGAAACTTGGTGGGGATCCACACAGGCATTTGGTAAAATGAAAATGCTTTGCTTTTCACTCCCTAGATCCATATTTTATTTGTTTGGAGCATCGAGTACCGTGTGGGTCGTATTGCCCTGATATGGCCTTTGAGAATGTACAATGCTCAGAGGGTTTGTAACACCGGCTCTCTCTCCCTTTCTCACTTTATTTCGAAACAATGTTGGACAGAATTGATAGTGAGTAAAGGCAGATTAGTCAAAAGGACTTGCCAGTGTTGGTGCACACTGAGCCGTGAACGATGCATGCATAGAGAGTGGAGTGAGTATGAAGGCAGTGATTATCGGCGCAGGCCGTTTGCCAACTCTAGTAGACTGCCAGCATCAAGCAGAAAGGAGATAGTCAAAGAGAAGGACAAATTACAAATGTGACTCACTCACCCGCTGTCCTGGCTGTCCATCTAAGCCAGATGCACCCTGCGTAATTTGTGTCATTAGAGGGGTGGGTAAGAGGAACACGATTACACGATTTTAGTGCACAATGGTTAATGATCATAAACAACTTCACACAAGGAAGATGGGAATTCCTGATTCACTTGTGTATTAAATATGGTTCACAAACACAAAAAGACTCAAAACATATATGAAATTTATATAAAAACTAGGAATAAATGAAGTATCACAACACTACAGTTAATTATCCTAAAACAGTTGTAGGTGGAAAGTGTACAATGGATCGTCTTAAATCCAGGATATCCTACCTCCTACAGCTGGTTCTATGAAACAAACATAAGAGAAGACTTCCTCATACAGCAGCTACAACTACATTATAAACATACTTAGAAAGAACGTGTTTACAGTTTGATTATATCTAGACCACATAGAAGACCTCTTCACATTCCTTGCCACCATTGGTTCTCATTAACGACTGAAATACTGAGACTTTTCTGCTTAAATGTATGTGACTCTTTTTTTTGCTGGCTCATGAACTGTGCTGGTCTCGATGAAGTGATATAAGACGATAAACCCACCCAGTGATAAAAAAAGGTCTAAGAGTTCAAACAAAGACACCTCTGCTTCAAACTCATCGTTACAACGTTCTTGGGAACAATCCATTCCTAGCTAATCTACAAAACAATCAAAACAAACGCAAAGTTAGCAAAAAAAAAAGAGAGAAAAAATCAAAACTAAGAAGAGAAATTTAAAGCCACTAGCCTAGAAGTTTGATTTTGTAGAATCACGCTGTTGTGACGACCCAACTTTAGCATCAGACACGTAACAAATGATATTGATTCCAGGTGATGCTTCTTTAGCAGCATTATTCAGGAAATTAATTCTATAAAGCCTGATCTTTAAATCCCCTGAGGCTAATAATCCTGATCAGCCCGTTAGCCCCGATCCTGATGGGCAAACTTACCCAACCTTGGCATTTCTACTCTCAGCCCTGTTGTTCTTTGCTCGTCCCCCAATGCCACCACCCTTTTGACCCTGAATGTGACTCTCATTGAACTAAATCTTGCTCTTAACCAATAACTTGGCCTTCCATCCTTGTGTCTTGTGTCCCCACTTGCCAATTGTGATCACAACACATACTGACTGGTTCTCAACTGGTACAGTGTGTTAACCCGATCCACTCCCATCACATTAGAAGCGCCGGATAGATTATAAAACAAAACTGCGTAAAATGGAAATAATAATGTGGAGTACTATACTGCGGTAACAAGAGAGGAATATTATGTTGAAATGCATAGAAATGAGCTTCTTTAACATTAAGGGGTGAAGTGCTGAATATGTGTGATGATAATTTCTGCCAGGGTGTGGGAAAGTGTTTGCATGAGTAAGTGGTAGATTTTCCTTCAAATGTGCCTCTCTTCACTGCAACAATCTCTCATGTAATGGAATGTCTTTGAAATCTGCTTCAGTTATAGTCACTGTCATACTTTATTGATCCCGAGGGAAATTGGGTTTCGTTACAGTTGCACCAACCGAGAATAGAGTATAACCTTCAGCTCCTCTGTTGCTAGTTTGCCGGAACCCAGTGACGGTCCTCATCCCACTCCAGACCTCTCTTCCACTCTTTTCCAAATAAAAGTTACAGGAACGCACATGCTCACAGCTAAATTTGCCCCTATGGAAGTTAACTATTTGAGCCCATTCCAGTCTTAACCAAATTCGCTGGCTCTTTTCTCCAACATGTTAGCAAATGTACTAATATTGCTTCCTGTTCCCAATCTACACTTGCAAATTTTGAGAATGCTTCTCATTCCCACTCCAACCCCCAATATATTTCTGACTCTTTTCTCCCTTTCCTGAATTCTCTGACAATTTAAGAGCTTTCAACAGACATTTGATGAGTTGCATTGTCTATTTTCATCTCCTTTCCTCCAAGGTTTCACTTCTCCCCCACCTTCTCCCCATTTCCCCATTTGCACCGTAGAGCTCCACTGGCTGAATTTGCTACTGCAGGATTTGATTTTTACTTTCTTTGCTGAAACCTCCCAACTCAGCAGCCTTCAATCACAACTACTTTATCTCTCTTCTTTCCCTTCATATTAACAAGAGTATGATTGGCTACAGATCACCTTTTCACTTCACTTGACCCTACATCTGTCAGGGTCTCTCTATCCATTGATAACACAGTCCCTCCACTGGACACAGTTACATGGGGGTTTCTCTATTCATTAATAACACTGTCCCTCTAGTGGACACAGCTAGTATTAAAGGATGAATTTTCCCTCTATGATTTACATTTTACACCCATTTTCCTGCTCAATCATCTTTCATTTCTCTTCCATTTTGTAGCCTTCTTATGAACATGTTTCTAATGGACTGCTATTGATCATCTACTTTCAAGGGATTTAACATTTTCCCCAAGATTCAATGATATTTTCATGTTACAGAACCACTCTAGATTTTTCTCATCAATAGTAATTAAAATAATTGGCTCTCAGTGTTTACAATTTACTTTTAAAAATGTTGTTCGTGTTAAGAAATTGTCTTGTTCATGGATTTAATGAATGTTCAAAACAGAATTGGCAATAGGTCCTTCTATTTTTAATCACTAACTGACAGCCTGTATATGTTTGGTTTATTCTTGTTTTATGTATTCTTTAAGTTACACTCACAAATTTCTACAGATGTACCGTAGAGAGCATTCTAAGTGGCTGCATCACTGTCTGGTAATGGGGTGAGGGGCACTGCACAGGAGTGAAATAAGCTGCAGAAAGTTGTGAACTCGTTCGGGTTCCATCATGGGTACTAGCCTCTGTAGCATGCAGGACATGGATGCCTCAAAAAGGTGGCGTCCATCGTTAAGGACCCCCACCACCCAGGACGTGCCCTCTTCTCATTGCTCCCATCAGGGAGGAGATACAGGTGTGAGAAGACACACACTCAACGATTCAGGAACAGCTTCTTCACCTCTGCCATCAGATTTCGGACGGACATTGAACCCATGAATTGAACCTCACTACTTTTTTTTTCTAATTTTGCACTACCTGTTAAATTTAACTTTTATTTATACAAATATACTTCTTACTGTAATTCATAGCTTTTATTATTATGTATTGCAATGTATTGTTGCTATATGACGGTGGATATGCAATGGCAAGCATTTAAAGGTTGCATGGATGAACTGCAACAAATGTTCATCCCAGTTTGGCAAAAGAATAAATCAAGGAAGGTAGTGCACCCGTGGCTGACAAGAGAAATTAGGGATAGTATCAATTCCAAAGAAGAAGCATACAAATTAGCCAGAGAAAGTGGCTCACCTGAGGACTGGGAGAAATTCAGAGTTCAGCAGAGGAGGACAAAGGGCTTAATTAGGAAGGGGAAAAAAGATTATGAGAGAAAACTGGCAGGGAACATAAAAACTGACTGTAAAAGCTTTTATAGATATGTAAAAAGGAAAAGACTGGTAAAGACAAATGTAGGTCCCCTGCAGATAGAAACAGGTGAATTGATTAATTGATTATGGGGAGCAAGGACATGGCAGACCAATTGAATAATTACTTTGGTTCTGTCTTCACTAAGGAGGACATAAATAATCTTCCAGAAATGGTAGGGGACAGAGGGTCCAGTGAGATGGAGGAATTGAGCGAAATACATGTTAGTAGGGAAGTGGTGTTAGGTAAATTGAAGGGATTGAAGGCAGATAAATCCCCAGGGCCAGATGGTCTGCATCCCAGGGTGCTTAAGGAAGTAGCCCAAGAAATAGTGGATGCATTAGTGATAATTTTTCAAAACTCGTTAGATTCTGGACGAGTTCCTGAGGATTGGAGGGTGGCTAATGTAACTCCACTTTTTAAAAAAGGAGGGAGAGAGAAACCGGGGAATTATAGACCGGTTAGCCTAACGTCAGTGGTGGGGAAACTGCTGGAGTCAGTTATCAAGGATGTGATAACAGCACATTTGGAAAGCGGTGAAATGATCGGACAAAGTCAGCATGGATTTGTGAAAGGAAAATCATGTCTGACGAATCTCATAGAATTTTTTGAGGATGTAACTAGTAGAGTGGATAGGGGAGAACCTGTGGATGTGGTATATTTGGATTTTCAGAAGGCTTTTGACAAGGTCCCACACAGGAGATTAGTGTGCAAACTTAAAGCACACGGTATTGGGGGTAAGGTATTGGTGTGGGTGGAGAGTTGGTTAGCAGACAGGAAGCAAAGAGTGGGAATAAACGGGACCTTTTCAGAATGGCAGGCGGTGACTAGTGGGGTACCGCAAGGCTCAGTGCTGGGACCCCAGTTGTTTACAATATATATTAATGACTTGGATGAGGGAATTAAATGCAGCATCTCCAAGTTTGCGGATGACACGAAGCTGGGTGGCAGTGTTAGCTGTGAGGAGGATGCTAAGAGGATGCAGGGTGACTTGGATAGGTTGGGTGAGTGGGCAAATTCATGGCAGATGCAATTTAATGTGGATAAATGTGAAGTTATCCACTTTGGTGGCAAAAATAGGAAAACAGATTATTATCTGAATGGTGGCCGAATAGGAAAAGGGGAGGTGCAACGAGACCTGGGTGTCATTATACACCAGTCATTGAAAGTGGGCATGCAGGTACAGCAGGCGGTGAAAAAGGCGAATGGTATGCTGGCATTTATAGCGAGAGGATTTGAGTACAGGAGCAGGGAGGTACTATTGCAGTTGTACAAGGCCCTGGTGAGACCGCACCTGGAGTATTGTGTGCAGTTTTGGTTCCCTAATCTGAGGAAAGACATCCTTGCCATAGAGGGAGTACAGAGAAGGTTCACCAGATTGATTCCTGGGATGGCAGGACTTTCATATGAAGAAAGACCGGATGAACTGGGCTTGTACTCGTTGGAATTTAGAAGATTGAGGGGGGATCTGATTGAAACGTATAAGATCCTAAAGGGATTGGACAGGCTAGATGCAGGAAGATTGTTCCCAATGTTGGGGAAGTCCAGAACGAGGGGTCACAGTTTGAGGATAGAGGGGAAGCCTTTTAGGACCGAGATTAGGAAAAACTTCTTCACGCAGTGGGTGGTGAATCTGTGGAATTCTCTGCCACAGGAAACAGTTGAGGCCAGTTCATTGGCTATATTTAAGAGGGAGTTAGATATGGCCCTTGTGGCTACAGGGGTCAGGGGGTATGGAGGGAAGGCTGGGGCAGGGTTCTGAGTTGGATGATCAGCCATGATCATAATAAATGGCGGTGCAGGCTCGAAGGGCCGAATGGCCTACTCCAGCACCTATTTTCTATGTTTCTATAACAACAAATTTCACGACAAATGCCAGTGATATTAAACCTGATTCTGATTCTGTGGCTTTCCTGAATAATTTGCCCCTAAAATTCCACAGCCTCCTGCCTCCCATTCAATAAAAACTCTCTATATCTTCATGAAAACAGGGACCAAGAGTAGAACATTGCTACCCTTGTGTTCCTCGTGAAGGTGTGAACTGGAGGGTAGTTGGGATTGGAAGCTGGGACATGTGTGATGGAAGATGGGAATGGAAATTTGGGCCCCCGATTCAACAGCATTAGGATCTCTGGATGCTTGTCCATTTGTTTGGTTTGTAGCAGACCCAGGGTTTGCCGGGGAAGCCAAGTCTGCTCTAGCCAGATTGCACTGGAGATTCAGGAGACAACAATGCCCTTTCTCACCTGAATTGATCTTAAAAATTTGGTGTGGGCTGTACCTTTCCAATCTGATATATTCTCTATGTGGAGAGGTATCCCAAAATCCTTGCAGGATGTCCATTTGTGGATCTATTCTCTCTTACCAGGAATAATATGCTGCAACTAAGGCATTTCTTAGTTATGGAAACTAAAACTGTACAGCAGCCTTCTACGATTGTGATCTGTACCAGTTCAGACTTTCACTACGTATATAATAACCGGGGTTGGGCCAGGTATTCTACCTCACAAAGCCCTTAATTCCATGAATATATGGAGAGTTTGTACAAATAAATGAGAGGAGCAGCTGGGAGAGAGCAATGTTCTAATCAGTCAGATTAACTGCTTTTCTGATCATTGCTTTGCTGTCCATTGGTCTCCCAAAATGTCCCTCTCCAAACCAGTTTGACACCACAAGACGTGTAGGAAGAACCAATTTCTACTCCTGAAGCAGGAACGATTTTCAGAGGAAGAATATACGATTGGTATTAGAGATCTGAAATGAGTGTCGCCTGCTGGCACTTTTTGTACGGTGCATTGAACGGGACACACGGAAATAGGAAACTGAATGACACCAGACGACATGGCTCCTTGAGTTTGCTTTGCCATTCAGCAAGATCGCAGCCGATTCTGCACTGCAAGTCCATTTTGTTATCCAGTATCTATACTCTTTGATTCCCCAAATTTTTCCAAAAATCGATTGACTTTGGTCATAAATATCTTCAATACTCAGTGATGGGGGATTGAGTTCAAGAGTCAGAAGGTAATGTTACAGTCTATAGAACTCTGGTTGGACACTTGCAGTATTGTGTTCATTCTGGTTGGCTCATTGTAGAAAGGGCATTGAAGCTTAAGAGAGGATCCAGCGGACGTTTACCTAGATCCTGCTTGGAGTAAGGAGCATGTCACGAGGAAAGGCTGAGCCATCTAGGGCTTTTCTCTTTGGAGTGAAGAAGGCTGAGATGTGACTTGATAGAAGTCTATAAGATGATAGAGTGGACAGACTGTGACTTTTTCCCAGAGTGGAAGTGGCTGTCAGTGTGGTATGGCAATTGTCCCGTATCGGACTGCAAGGCACTGCAGCGTATGGTGAAAACTGGCCAGTGGATTATCGGCACCCAATTGCCCACCATTGAGAACATCTACCATAAACGCTGCCTGGGCAGGGCGAAAAGCATTATCAGGGATGCATCTTACCCTAACCATGGACTTTTTACTCTTCTTCCATCTGGTAGGCGCTGCAGGAACCTCTGCTCCCGCACCAGCAGGCACAGGAAGAGCTTCTTCCCTGAGGCTGTGACCCTGCTGAACCTCACATCACAGCGCTAAGCAGTATTGCATCCGTATTGTACTGTCTCAATGCTTTTATATTTGTGTGCTGTAGCACTTTATTTATTCGCAGTTATTTTGTAAATAACACTATTCTTTGCATTTCTGGTCAGATGCTAAATGCATTTCATTGGCTTTGTATCTGTACTCGGCACAATGACAATAAAATTGAATCTAATCTAATATGAGAGGGCATTATCTTAAGGTGATTGGAGGAAAGTATAGGGGGAATGTCAGAAGTAGATATATATTTTTTTACACAGAGTGCTGGGTGTGTGGAACATGCTACCGGGGTGGTGGTAGAGGCAGATACATTAGGGGCATTTAAGAGTCTCTTAGTTGGGCAGAAGGATGAAAGAAAAATGGAGAGCAGTGCATCAGGGAAGCATGAGATTGGTCTTGGAGTAGGTTAAAAGGTCAGCACAACATTGTGGGCCAAAGGGCCTGAAGAGTGCTGTACTGTTGTATGTTCGGCCATCCACCACAGGACAGAAGCTGCAGTTTCATGACCCACCCGTGTGAAGTTTCTCCCCACAGCATCCTAAATAATTGACTCTGTCCTTGAGGCAGGTCGTTCTCCAGCTGCAGTGACAGCCCCTTGTCTTCCACATTCTCGTTTCACAAATTTCAATGCCATCACCTTCTTCTTTTAAACTCTATAGACTATGGGTTACTGTTATTTTATTGCTCCCCATTGGGTAATTCCCTCACTGCAGGCTGCTACGTAAAGGGAGTTACATAAAATAAAGGGACGAGGGTTGACACGGTTAGATGACAGCTCCGTTGCCAAGGGAAGTATTTTATTCACTAGGTGCTGAGAACAAAACTGAACTCGTTAGTTTGGGACAGCGCTCTGCACATTGAAGGCCAACGTATTTTTTGCCTTCTGAATTGCTTGCTCTGTCTCAATGTGAACTCTGATGTTCATGAAGCAGGAAAGCAAAATCCCACTACAAGCCAATGCCTGCTAGTTTCTTAAATATTCTGCTTTTCTATTTGGTTTAATGAAATGAGTTAGAGTACCAGTTCTGTCCGGATACTCCATCTACCATTTCTTAGTCACTTGCTTAATCTGTCTGTATCCCTTTGTAGACTTCACCAATTCTCTTCACAGTTCACGCTCCCACTAGCTTTGTCCCATCAATGAAGTTGGATATGGTCCTTTCACCTGAGTTACTAATACAGTTGAATAAGGGCAAATATTGATCCCCAGGGCACTGGTAGGTGGCATACCACTGTGTATAAGTAGATCCACTCATTTCTACTCTCAGCTTTCTGCTCCTTAACCAGATAGCTACCACAGCCAACTCCAAGAACCCTTGTCTGACATAAAAATCTTTGCGTAGCAACCTCCAGTGAAGGTACCCCCAAAGTATAGAGTGAAACAGCGCAGAAACACCAAATGTGCACTGACCATCAAGTACCCACTTATACTAATCCTACCTCGATGCATCCTACCCCGATGTGAGGTATGACTCTTGCTAATGGAAAATATCCTTCTTACTTCCCATTGCATTCAACCTTACGAAAGCTCACTTGATCAAATGCTGCCTTGAAGACATGAACCATCCTTCCCGCCTGGCTGTAATGAAACTCCATAGCTATACTTGTGGCCCACAAGCAGCAAGGTCTGGTTAATATTTAGACCTGGGCAGGTAAGTGATGTGGGAGAGGCGAGGGGACAACGGAAGAAAGGGAAGGAGGAGGGGACCCAGGGGGGAATAATGGGCGGTGAGAAGAAGTGAAAGATCAGAGAGGGGAATGGGGGGGGGGGAATTGTTTACCAGAAGGAGAAATCATTATTCATACCATCAGACGGAATATAAGCTGTTTCTCCTCCACTCTGAGGGTGGCCTCATCTTGGCACGAGGGAAGGCCACGGATCGAAACATCGGAACGGGAATGGGAATCAGAATTACCATGTCTGGCCACCAGGAAGTCCCACTGTGACAGATGTTACGGAGGAGCTTGACGAAGCGGTCCCCCGATTTTCGACGGGTCTCACTACTGTAGAGGAGGCCGCATCGGCAGCACCGGACACAACAGAGAACCCCAGCAGATTGGCAGGTGAAGTGTCGCCTCACCTGTTTGGAGCCCTGAATGGAGGTGAGGGAGGAGGTGACTGTTGGGCCACTTGCAGGGATAAGTGCCAGGAGGGAGATCAGTGGGGAGGGACAAATGCACAAGGGGATTATGGAGGGAGTGATCTCTGCGGGAAGCAGAGAGGTTTGAACAGCACTGGATGGACTTCTAGGGGTGTGGATATTGTGAAGTATTTAGAAGTATAAACTGTGATGAGACACTAAATATTACATCGGGCAGAATTATTGATGCTTGGCTGACTCAGAGTTCGTCCATTCTGAAGGCCAAGGCTCTCTTCGAACATGAGGGAAGAGGGAGGGTGTATGGATTTACATACATAGGTAACTTGGGTCCAGTGATGGAGCTGAGGTGGCTGAGACTCCTCCTGTCTTTGGTCAGAACCCCCTTTCAGTTGCCGTTCCTGTGCTCCAGCCAGGGGCAATGGATGGATGAATCTGGGGATTTCCAGAAAATATCAGGGAAAAGTTGGGTAAAGTTCTGATATCATTTCTGTGGCCGTTGCAAGGTCATTTGAATATAACACAGTTGGTATGGGTGCCACAAACATGTTGGCCACTACCCACATTCGGGTCATTCCAGATGCTGGCATCCTCACTTGCAAGGACTTGCACATTCAGTCATCCTACTTGCTCTCAGATCGGTGTTTGTGTGCTAGAACTGCAGATTCTGCACCAGGAGGACCCACCATCACAGACCCTAGATAGCTATCACACTCTTTGGTTCCACCTGATTAAAACCCGGCACAAAATCTGCCCTGTTGCTCCTTAACTGCTGTGTCTCTGCGTCGCAATGCACCCTTTCTACAGCGCAGGACCACTGATGAGGACTGAGATTCTGGCAATGAGTTTAAGTGAGAATGATTACACTGCAAAGACTGCTTACATTTGTCTGTTCGATCTGTATACAAAAAACTGAACAAACCCCTGTCACTTAGACAATTGTTAATACTTTCAATCGAATGCCAATGGAGTGAAGCTGTTTGCTATGAGTATAAAAGGGGATTCCTGCTATGTATTCACTTTGGCCTTTATTCCATAAAGATTAGCAAAAGGCGGTAAATACGTCCTAAATTTTCTTAAAAAAAGTTAAAATCACAATTTGTGAAATGTCCCCAAAGTGCTTCTGAAGAGTTTTAAGTGAAGAAAGTGTACTATTAAAAGATAAACCTAAACAAGACACCACAAGACGGGACGTAATGTACATATACTCACAGCAATGACTGTTAATCTTTTAGAATTATCATTTACATACTGCAGGAGTGATTTGTAAAAATGACTGATTTGTAATTAAAACAGTTAATGCATCTAATAAGACAGCGCACAATGTAACTGGGTGACAATGAGTTAGTGATTTGTTTCTGCTCCAGCACTGTGCATCTGTTCTCCAGTGTTACTCAGAGTAAGCCAGAGATGCTGGCACTCTTATGATGTAAGCTGTATTAAATGTTATCTACTTACTGGGAGACCAAGGGGTCCTCTGTCACCTTTTTGACCTGGTTCACCCTTCCCTCCTTTAACACCATTCAACCCTGGTTCACCCTAAATGTAAAAGTAAAGTCCACCTTTTTTTTGCTACTTTGAAGCTGGGACAGAAATGCATTAAAATTAATCTCAAAAAGCTACTGAAAATACCTGTGCATCCATCAAAGTATTATTCCCTCCATAGTGATCAAAGCTTCTTGTACCACTGTAGCATTACTGATTGTCATTCACTATTGGAGGCTATTTAAAATTTCTTCCTTTTCTATTAAACTAAGCAGGGAAGGAAAGGATCTCCAAGAGGATTATACAGTACATCTCTCAGTGTAGACTTGTTTAATATTGATCGCGCTTGAGAGTGTGCAGGATTTCATCCAGTTCAAGACTACCTTGTACTCCTTCCTGACAGAGTAACTGAGATGTTCATGCTTCTGGTTCCTAAACAGATTGTCTTCTGTCAGCTTGTAGAATATGTGCTGTTATTTTTCCCCTAATCCTTTGAAATTAGCTGCCAAAATATAGAGTTTACTGTTGACAATGTAGGAAATTAAGGTTTTGTGCATTCATTTGAGGCTTTTCAGTTTCCTGTGTTAGAAAAGCTATTAGCAAACTTAATATAAACAGACAAAGGAAACTCTAACATTAAAGCCATCACTAATCCCTATTGCACTAAAGAGAACTTAAAGGGAAAGCTTTAATCTTAAAAACATTATGTTGTTTTAGGGATGTTTGTGACATTACTGCTCTGTGAACAGGATAGTATGCAAGTGCCTCGCTTCTAACTTTATGGTAGAAGGAAAGCCATTGATCAATTGGCTGTGAATGATTGGCTATAAGTAACTTGGCCTGGCCAATCGCCTGCTGCCTTTTGCACTTTGGCATCTCTGCATTGTAACTTCAGTAGTTTGATGCCTCATTCAAAGTTGTGCTTGGAACAAAGTTTGATATCACCTTCTACGCTTACAGTGAATGTGGGCTTACCAGCCTGAGACTGATAGAGGACTGAAGAATATGTAAAGCCTTGAGATTACAGATTTCATGGCATTCAGTGGCTGACCATTCACTGTGCCACTCAGGAAGCTACTTTGGAATGTTATGTCTGATATACTGACATATGACATATTGGAAATTGTCCTTCTTCATAATGACAGCATTCCTGCCAATTTGGTCAGATATGAGTGGGTAGGAATAAAACCAAGTTAGATATTTCTCAGTATTGGCTTCTTTAGCATAGGGCCCAGAACCAGCTGGCACCAGTTCTAACCACAACTCAGCCAACTGAGCATCCTTTGGGGCTTGACATCGACATTGCTGAAGTATTCAACATGAGTGTGAATGAAACTGGACGCCAGTTTAGCAGAGAAGGGGGTGAGGGAAAAGGGGAGACCCATAATCAATGAACGCTTGTTTGTTTAAATAAAACTGCTGAACTTGATAAGTTGTTGAATCAAGTTTGAAGAATCTTTGGTTGGTATACTACAACGCTGTTGCAGATCATGATCTGCCTGCAGAGATGGGATAGACAATGAAATAATAATGGAAGAGTCTAGGAGACTGGCTGATAGATTAAGCCCTTGGAGTATAACCATAATCAGGCTATAACATCGGCTGCCTATGGGACTTGTGCAACAATTTTCTCAGACTTTACTGAGGAGCATTTTCCAAGGCAGAGTTGATCTAGTTCTTGATAATACCACAATTCTCTTGCTTTGTGTATACTGGAGCAGGCATGGGGTTAAAGCAGCAGTCTCAATCAGAATCCCAGTTATGGAATGAAACAGAAAGTCCATTTGGTCCATTGTGACTGTTCAGCATTTTGAAAGAGAAGTTTGCATAGTCCCAATCAAATTAACTATATCCATCATTAGTCCAATTCCTCTTGGAACTATTATTGAATCTTTTCAGGCACTGATTGTAACTCACAATAACTTACTGCATTAAAAACTAACTCACCTCCTTCTGATTCTTTTGCCCACGATTTTAGGATCATGTTTTCCAGTTATCAAGCTTCCTGCTAGGGTTTCTTTTTATTTATCCTATTAAATCTCTCTACATAATTGCCAAAACCTGATTGGTTTAGAAATACATTAAGGTAGCACCTTAAAGGGACTTGTAACACAGTGATCAGGTCAATTATAGACTCAGACCCATAATCTACAGAAACTAAGAGGAGATCTGCACACTTGTGTATTACTGCAGAAAGAATCCTTGCTAACAAAGCATTAATATAAAATCAGGCAAAATCCATCGGAACAGTTCAGTTGTTCTACCATTTACAAAGGACATCATTTTTCAGCGAGGCTGTTCTGTGTGCTGATCCTGGTGAAATAACACATTGACAGATGCACAGAAATCTTCAGTAATACCTTTTGTGTGGTGATCACTTTAAACCCATAAGTTCATCAGCTCTGGCAGTAACGTAAGTAGGAAAGCCTTTTGTTTTTAAGGGTTGATGTGCTGGAAGAACTGAAAACTGTGACGAAACACATTTCAATTTCCTATTTTGCATTCAGTGACAACAGGGAGCGAGCTCAGAGAAGGCTTATCGATGATGCATTGCAGAGTGCTCCCTGAATGAAGATGACCCAAGTGACTCTATACAACACTTGATTCGGATCCACACGATCTTGCTTCATTTAATGACAATGATGCCTGTTATACAGGGCTGAGGATTGTTTTATATCTTACATTGACAGCTATTCGGGGAACCACAATAAAGCTGAATAAGCTCTGTTTGATTATGTGGAGGATCAGTACTGTTTTGTTCTCAGATTTAAGCAGGCTGTGGTTAACTGGATGCCAGGAGTGTGTAGTTAATCTTTTATCCCACCATGTAGGCCAATTGTATTGATAAGAGTCCAGGTATTCACAGGATGCAAATTTTGCCTGGCGCTGACATGATTTCGTAAAGTTTAAGGTCTGCTGAACCTCACAGAGATCTGCATCTCTGCATCACAGGAGTGAAATGTGTTGGCCTTGGTGCACAAACTCTCCTCCACTCCTCCTAAAGTAACAAAAGCTCTGATGATAGCTGATCTATTCAAATTAGAACCCTACCCTTGACCTTACATAATACTTCAGGTCATTCTTAACCAGGCTCTTATAAAACTTAGTGAAGTGTGTAAGGAAGCACTTGCTCTGCAGCCAGAACTTACAGGTTTAAAGACGCTATAACATTAAATCAACATTAATTAGTCAAATAAGTGACACATAGCATGCATGGCTAATTTTAACAAAGAGCATGGAGACAGATTTAAGACATTATTTGTCAGTTTACTAGATCTCCTTAGACTTTGTTGATGACTTACCTTGGGTCCTGGAAGACCATGTGGTCCCTGTAGGAACAGAAAGATGATGAATGGACATGAGTAAATATCTCACCGTGAGTTTGAACAATAACTCTCATGTACTGAGGCAACGAAGGCCAAGAAACTCAGCACCTTCATGCCTTCCCAACACTGATCGCTACCTCCTTCAATACCATAACTGTTCTTTACTTCTTTTTATTTTTATTCAAATATGTATCCAATTGTCTCTTAACTATGTACATGGGAAAAACGAAGTCAAGGACAAATCTTAGGGTTTATAAACCTGCCGTTTGGAGAGACATCTTACACTTCCTAAGCCCGTTTACAACACCAGAGACCCTCCCTAAAAATTGTATTCGTGGGCCCTGGAGGAGCAGGCTTGATTACAGCCAGTTGCACTAGGATTCTTGTCTGGGTCTGGCAGCTTGCTGGTTGCACCTGCAAACGGCTTCATGTTTCATGAAGTAGTGAATTAGAATAGTTAATAGAATGATAAGCTATCATTCTCTGTTAGCACGTTCCCATTTCAGCAACCTATCTGAGGTGCAATCCAACTCTCCCAGACATGTGCCCTGTGAGTTAGACTCCCAGAAAGCCAAGTTTGTCTCATTTCTAAAAAATAATTTACACGAGCCACCCATTTCTTTCTTTCTTTTCTCCCACCAAGTAGAAATCAGAATCAGATATATTACCACTGACATGAAATGTGCATATACTTCTTGCAGCTTCAGTAAAGCAGCCACTGTAATTGAACACCACCCCAGACATTTTCTCTGCTCCCCTCTCCCACTCTCCCACTTGGCAGAAGATACAAAAGCCTGAAAGCACATGCGCCAGGCCCAAGGGCAGCTTCTGTCCCACTCTTACCAGATTTCTGAATGGACTTCTCGTACAATAAGATAAGACTCTTGGCCTCACAATCTACCTCATCATGATCTTGCACTTCATTGTTTACCTGCACTGCACGTTTTTGACGTGTTTACCTTTTATTCTGCATTGTTATTGCTTTACCTTATTCTAACCTGTATAAACAGTAAGCAAGACAAGAAATTCACTGCACCTTGGTACATGTGACAATAATAAACCAGTATCAATATCAAAATCTGTTGTGTTCTGGCAGCAGCACAGTACATACACATGAAATTACTATAAATTACAGAATATAGTGTCTGGGAATACAGGTTCTTAATTTATGAAATGTGGCGCCATAGGTAAATGGGGTGATAAAGAGAGCTTTTGACACGTTGGCCTTCCTAAATCAAGGTATTGAGTACAAGAGTTGGGATGTTTGCTGGAGTTGTATAAGACATTGGTGAGGCCCAGTTTTGGAGTATTGCCTGCAGTTTTGGTCACCTACCTACAGGAAAGATGTAAATAAGATTGAAAGATTACAGAGAAAATTTACATGAATGTTGCCAGGACTGGAGGATCTGAATTAAAGATCGAATGTAGAGGATTGAAAAGAGATTTGATAGAGGTATACAAAATGAGGAGGGGTATAGACAGGGTAAAAGGAAGCAAGCTTTTTCCACTGAGGTTGGGTGGGGCTACAACCAGAGGTCATGGGTTAAGATTGTAAGGTGAAAAGTTAGTGTGAAAAGAGCTGCCAGTATGTGGTGGTAACGATTCCGATTTCAACATTTAAGAGAAGTTTAGGTAGGTATATGGATGGGAGGGGTATGGAGAGCTCTGGTCCTGGTGAAGGTTGATTGGTGTAGGCAATTTGAATGGGTCAGCATGGACTAGATGGGCCATAGGTCCTGTTCATCTGCTGTAGTTTTCTATGCTTCCATGGCTCTACGATCCCTCTGGGAGGACTGATGTTGTGTCCTGACCGCTAACTGCTCTACACCAGATCAAGCGTCTGTACCACCTAAAGATGACGTTTTCCCATTTCGTTAAAGTTCTCTGTGTCAGGGGCTTTCACTTTCAAGGGGTATTACTTTTCACTGTTCTGTAATCGGCTGGATTTCCCACCTATCCACTTCACAAATCTGATTATATCCTTCCATTCATTTCTGCAATTCTTCTTGGAAATACTGCCTAATTTAATATCAGCAGCAGACAATCCACAATACCACACCTCTTTTACTGAAATCAATGTCAGTTACGTCACAGAAATTAAGAGGTCCTTCCCCCAAATTCCTGGATTACACATCATAGAGATGCCATCGTTATGCCTGAGGATGACCTTCAATCTCTATTTTTGCTTCAATTTTCAGTTTCTTCCATACTATCTGCACTACTTTCATTGTAAACTACTTTTAAACCTTGTTATGTGCTCTTGACACTACACTCCCTAGAAATAGTCATTAATTCATCACTTTACTCATGGTTGAACTGCATTTAATTCTTGCCCTACAGCTTGCATTCAAAACCTTGCACAATTAAGTGTGCTCTTGACCTGCCTTTAATTCTATCGAACTGATCTGAGTTAGGTAAGTCTCCTATGTGGAAAACACAAACTGTTTAAAATCTCTCAAAACTAGACATAGGCACGTGCTGCTGTGAAAAACAGCAGAATAGACCACATTCCTCATTGTAATCTGTGGAAATGTCTGTGCTGAAGTCCATCCAAAAATATTTTGTACACACAAGATTACAAACACTATGAATTCACAAGTAAGTTGTGAGATCGAGGAAAGCACTTCCGTTACCAAGGGCACCCACCATCCAGACCATGCTCTCTTCTCACTGCTGCTATCAGGAAGGTAGTAAAGGAGTCATAGGTCTCACGCCACAAGGTTCAGGAACAGTTATTGTCCTACAACTATCAGACTCTTATGAACCAGAGTGGATAACTTCACCCACCTCAACAATGAGCTGATTCCACAACTTATGGATTCACCTTAAGGATCCTACATTTGCAATACTCATCACTTATCTATTATTATTTTGGTTTTTCCCTTTTTTTGTTTCTGCACAATATGATGTCTTTTGCACATTGCTTGTTTGTCCATCTTGCTGTGTGAAGTTTTTCACTGATTCTGTTGTGTTTCTTTGTATTTACTGAAAATGCCCGCAAGAAAACAAATCTCAGGGTAGTATATAGTGCCATATATTACTTTGGTAATAACTTTATTTTGAACTTTGAACTCTGAGATTACTCCTCAACAGAATTGTTGAATTTCAGTTTTTATTTCTTTTATCTACTTTGAACTGAAAGGCCAGGCACCATGCTTCCAATGTATTCTAACCCACAACTTTCAATAAAACTTAAGTCCATTCAATATAGTATCTCAGAATGCAAAACTGTGCCTGATCCACTGTATGTCTTGCCATGGTTTAACTCCACAAAATGTAAAACTTCGTACTTGTCTAAGTTGGATTCCGTCTGCCGTTCTCTTACCACTTCCCTGCTTGATGAATATTTTGTTGTTACCTTAGAAAAGCTCCTTCACTGTCCACTCATACCACTTCCATTCTCATCCAGATTATTAAGGTAAACAACAAACACCAGGAGCTCCAGAACCAATCCCAGTCCCTGCGGCACAGCATCCAACCTGGAAAAACAACCCTTCTCTACCACCAACCCAAACTTGTATCCATTTGGTTAGCTCATGGTGATTCTGACCTTCCTGACTAAACTATCACGCAAAGCCTTGTCAAGGGCTTGCTAATGTAGACAATATCTACTACCTTGTCCTTCATCAATCCTCTTGGTCATTTCTTCAAATTTGCGAGGTATGATATCCCATGAACAAAGCCACGCTGACTATCCTTAATCAGTCCTTGGTTTTCCAAAGATAAACAGATCTGGTCCCTCAGAATTCCTTCCAATAATGTTCCTACCACTGATATAAGGTTCACCAACCTGTAGTTCCATGGCTGCCCTTCTGAAATAGAGACACAGCCAACCTCCAGTCTTCTTTGACCTCAATTGTGGTTAATAAAGACCCAAAAATCTCTGCCAGAGTTTCACAATCTCCCCCCTTGCTTCCCATAACATCCTAGGTACACCTGTCAAGCCCCAGGGATTCATCCAACTTTACATGTTTCAAGACCTCGATCACCTTTCTCTTTGTAATATTAGTATGCTCCGGAATAACCCTGCTTCCTCTCCTGAACTCACTGTTCTGAACCTTTGACCCGTCTCCAGACCAGGTCAGGGCTGAAGTTTGAATACATAAGTTTGACAGATGCTAAAATAGGTAGGCTATTACTATCTTGTCATGTTTCAATATAATGCAGCGTTGTGCATTTTCTTTGCAAGTATACTCTGGAAAATAGACAATTTGAAAGAACAAATGTGTACGACAAAATCTGGGAATGACTTCTGTCCGGTCCAGGTAACACCTGTGATTTGCAAGCTTTACAAACATTGATGTGGTAATAGTAAGACTCTATTTAATCAAAGACGGCTGCCCAGTAAAAGCCGTAGAGGGTTGTAATCTCAGTCACCTCCCCACCCTCAAAGACGTCTTTAAAAGTCAATGTCTCAAAAAGGCGGCATCCATCATCAAGGACCCCGTCCCCCAGGACACGCTCTTGCCTCATTACTGCCTACACGGAGGAGGTACAGGAGCCTGAAGACACACCACACACTCAATGCTTTAGGAACAGTTTCTTCCCCACTGCCATCAGATTTCTGAAACTAACAATGAACTCACGAACTACCTCACTATTTTTGCTATTTGCATTACTTATTTAATATACCTATCTATCTATCTATATATATCCTATTACAATTTATAGTATATTTTACGTGCTGATTTGTACTGCTGCCACAAATTTCACGACATATGTCAATGATAATAGACCTGATTCTCATTCTGAGGCAAAGTTCACAGCTCTGAGAATAAACTCAGACGACATGCAGTTTTAAACACATCCCCAGGAATGGAATATGAGACTCTCAGAAGAGTACCTCTGACATACCATTGGACCTGGTGGGCCTTGTGAACCAGTGGCTCCTGGGGGTCCGACAATCTGCACAAACAGATAACGGATCAGCATGTCAATGAGAGCTCAAATCTCGCACGGCTAACTGCAACTTAGACAATGTAGGTTTTGTTATTACCTAGGAACAATATAAAAAAACACAACTTCCATTTACATGTCATTGAAAAGCAATAATAAAACTGCAGTTACTGGAAATCTGAAAATAAAACCAGAAAAGCTGAAAATACTCAGCAAGTCAGGCAGCAACTGTGGATGGGAAAACAGTTAACGTTTCAGGCCAATGACCAGTGTCAGAACTTCCATCTGATGAAAGCTGATTGATCTTAAATGTCAACTACTTCTCTCTCTCTCTCTAGAGACCCACTGAGCATGTCCACCTTGTTCTGATTTTTAAAATTCCATTTATATAGTACTTCTTACACAACAATATGTCCCAACATGCCTTACTGATTAGAAAATGCAACAGACAACTTACAGGGATATGCACAAGGGAACTAAAGATGCGTTAAAAAGTATCTGAAGAGAAAGCAGGCTTTTGAAAGAGGACGAGAGAAGGTTACGTTCAGTGATCTTGGGAGGGAACTCATATGGCAGCTAATAAACAATTGATTACATTGATAGAGATAACAACATACCAATTGTGTTAGGACCAGAAATGTATGAACAATTCATCCCTAATTTCTTTCTCCTGTGTTTTTATAAAGACCAGGATCTCAAATGCCTGTAAGCTGATCTATCTTTTACAACAAACTATGTCTATAGAACACCAACAGATCTCTCTGTTCCTGCATCCACTTTAGAATTATGCCCTGTTGTTTATATTACCACTTCTGATCTGTCAGAACCCCAGCTATCTCCTTCCTTGCTTTCCATAACATCTTAGGATAGATTTCATTTGGCTTTGGGGATCTGTGCACCTTACTGTGCATCAATAACTCTAGCCCTTCCTCTTTCCTGAGGCATACATGTTCTAGACTGGGAGCACACATTTCCCATAATCCTCCATCCTCTCCATCCTTCTTCCTGGTGAGTATTGACACAAACTATCCATATGAGCAGCATATGTATTCCCTGGCTCCATGCAAAGATTTCCCTTTTGGTCCCTGGAGGACCTACTCTTTCGCTAACTACCTGCTTGCTTCTGATATACTTTGAAAAGGTTGTGGAATTCTCTTTAATTCTGATGGACAGGACCATTCATGTCCCTTTTTTGCCCTCTGAAGATCTTATCTACACCCTCTATAAACCTCATCCTTACCATCGTCATCATTATGTGCTATGTCATATGACGTAGGCGATCATAGTCTTTCCTTGACCATGATTGTTCTTGGCAAATTTTTCTACAGGAGTTGTTTGCCATTGCCTTCTTCTGGGCAGTGTCTTTACAAGACGGGTGACCCCAGCCATTATCAATGCTCTTCAGAGATTGTCTGCCTGGCATCCGTAGTCACATAACCAGGACTTGTGATATGCACCAGTTGCTCATACGACCATCCACCACCTGCTCCCATGGCTCCATGTGACCCTGATTGGTGGGAGGGAGTTAAGCAGGTGCTACACCTTGCCCAAGGGGGTCCTGCAGGCCAGCAGAGGGAAGGAGCGCCTTTGGTAGAGACATATCTCCATCCTGCCTCCCATCTATAAACCTGAAAGGACTCAACTGATAAAGAATTTTCAAAATCTGATATACTCTTCCTTCTTTTTCCTGCTCAAACCCTCAATTTCCTTTGTTAACTAAGCTTCCCAAATCTAACCATCTTTGTGTCTCATCCTTACTGACTCTGAATGGTTATTATTTTGTTTTTTTTAAATGCCTCCTGCCTATTGGGGTTTGTTTATTCTCTAGAATGAGGTTTAGAATTACAATGGAAAGGAATATTAACCATTCCAAGGTAAGGATAGTCCATTGGAAGAAAGCCTATTTCAAAAGGATGAATACAGATCTGTCTCAGGTAAATTGGAATCAAAGTTTGGCAGGGAAAATTGTGACCAAAAAATGACTGGACTTTAAAGTAGAAACACAAGAGTCTTCCTGGTCTCTTCGGAGTTCATCTACAACTTTGCTTGAGGAAATTAGAGCAATTATGCTTAGAGGGTATTTAGAGACATTTGGGAATAACATAATGAAAGAAGCAACTGTAAATGTGGAACCTAAGTTTTAAATATTCATAAAAGGGGAAATTTAATAAAAGAGGTACTCTCACCTCTTCCTTATGTAACCTCAGTAAGTCCTGTAACATTTGATTCCACCTATGTGAATATTCACTTCACTCAACTTTTATTTCCAAATGATATCCTGAGGATTTTATATATGTAGCTGAAAGCAATCATTGAATCTTTCCTTGAGTTAAAAATCTCATAGTTTAGCAAATCTTAACCAATTGCCAACATAAACAGTAGTTGGGAGATGTAGTTATGCTAAATTGTTCACATTAAAATTGGTTGCTCTTCGTAAGTGTTGCCTTCAACTTAATTGAAGCATGAAACCGAACCAAGCCTTATTTTGCATCCAAGTCAATTTGCTGGTCAGATTTCAGCAAATTTACCTTGGAGGTTGGATTTAAGTTGTCATGTTTCTGCCAAAATCAACAAGGCACTGAATCCTGAGATTTAGATGTAATATTTAACACTATGTTTACTGACCTCTGTTGAGGCTTGTTCTTCAAAAATCAAAATAAACATATTTTAATGTATTTTTTCACAGATTTTTTTTTCTTTACAAAGACCTTGATTTACTATAGTTTTATTGTATAAATCTGAGAGGGTACGGATTTAAGATCTGCACAGTCATTCTCTTGGTTCCATAATCTTGGACGATTCTGAGGTAGACTTTGTGGCCTTTTAATCTGGAGACCACCCATGACCTGGCTATGTAATAATAACATTACTCCAAAGCTCTGCAACATTCTTCATTGAGTATTCTGGACTTTAGTCTTCCCATCTTCTGGAATGCGGACTGGTAACTACCCAAGTTAGATAAGATCAACTGAAAAACAAAAGTATGGCCTAATTTATATGCCACAAGAACAATTCGAATAGTTTTCAATGCAGTTTGGAAATCGGTAGAGCCTGTCACCTATCTATATACTATCAGTCGCTGATAATTTTTATCAAAAGGAGCTGATTTAACCGAACAGCGTGAAGTCCAAAGAATGACTCCTTTAAAAAAAAGTAGTAACTTACCTGAGTGATAATATGGCATGAGTCTGAAAGATTGAGGCAGATTTACAAACTGGAGCTGTATTCTGCTAACGTTAGGAATTGCTATTGAAAATAAGGACTGAATTGAAGAGCTAGAGTGTTATAAAGTATCTCATTTGCTGATCGCGCAATGGCAGCATTTGCACCTGCCTGTCATCGTAAAGTTCTTCAAAAGCTTCTTTCTCTTAGTTAGGGCCACAGCCTAAAGTAATTATAATTATTAAACTGCAGACTGTCACTTCGTATTGCTTAGAGATGATCTACGCCAACCTCACACTGGAAAGCAGAACTAATGCAGACAAAAAAACTCACATTAAATGGACTTTTCTGACCACTGTACCAGTTTTCTTAATGTGCTTACTTTAATTACTCTATTCTCTAAGGATCCCGTTTTTCCTTCCTAAATTGTCAAGATATATGTGGTAAGAGTAGGAGTAATAATACCAAATTACTATTGAGTTGTAAACAGAATTCCACCTTTCTTGGTGTTAAAGTATCCTTCCTGACAATATGCAGTGGATCCCCAATCCGCTGATTTGCAACATGCTTTAAGGATTAGTATACCTAATTTTGGAGAACTTACTGAAGAGCCTTTTGGACCAGTCATCCCGTGATCTCCTTTCTCACCCTTTTCTCCCTTTTCTCCATTAATACCCTGCATGGACGAAAAGTACAGTGAAAACCAAAGAGAGAGTTAACCTGCATGGAATTAATGTGATCAGTGGTACACTCTATAATCAACAATCAGATGTACTTTGTTGTTAGAAAACGTCTCCTTTTTGTGGATCGTACACAAAATCTTTAATGTTCACTTGAAGATGGTGTGACCAGCTTTTGGAGTTTCTCCTTGAAAGGACAGAATCTTCAACAATTAAACAGTTGGTCAGTATTACACAGAATTGTTAGTCCACAGTGAGTTCTCAATAGAGCTTGACTGTATGATCAAGGCTGAACAGAGTTTGGTTTAATTATAGAATATTCCTTGACTTTGTTATTTTAATTGGATTTTATTAAAGGAATGTCAGAATATTAAAGTTAGAAACATAATACATAGGTTATACACAAATCCTCTAGCTTAGAATGGAATGGAATGGAATGAGTTTCAGAGTGGATTCACTGGAATGAATCCAGGGTTAGGGTTTAATTAGCTCTAATAAGAAACTATACGTTTGGGTTTGTCTCCAAAAATTGAGAAATTAAGGAACAATCTGACTGAACCAACAAAGAAGTGAAATGATAATAACATCACTCTCCTCAGCTCAAAAACACTGAAATATGGGGGGGTTTGTATAACAATCAGAACTACACAGTTAACTTTAATTCATCGAACTATTTTTTGGTGATATGGTAGCCTTATGAAATTCTGTTTAGGCTGCATCTGGAGTATTGCAGTTAATTCCGGTTGCTCCATTATAGGAAGGGTGTGAGGAAGTGGTTTAGCGGGATGCTGCCTGTATTAGAGGGCATGTGACACAAGGAGAGCTTGAACAAAACTGGGTTCTCTTCTGGAGCAGTAGAGGCTGAGGAGGAACATGATGGAAGTTAATAAAATTGTGAGAGGCATAGATAGGGAGAGTAACTGATATATTTTTTTTGGCCAGGATCCAAACATCTAATACATGAGGGCAACCCTTTAAGGTGAGAGGGGATAAATTCATAGGAGGTGCATGGGACAAGATGTTTTGTTATACAGAAATAGTGTTTGGAACGTGGTGGTAGTGAAGGCACAGAGGACAGGGGCATTTGAGAAGCTGTTAGACAGGCACATGAGTGTGCAAAGATGGTGGAATATAGTCATTGTGTAGGCAGAAGGATTCGTTTAGTTAAATTAAATTGAATTTACTTAAATCTTACATCTTTCCCACAACATGAGGGAGTAAAAATGTTAGTGTTATGACTCTGTTGCAATGTACAGACATGTGAATTTAAAAGTCTAATGGCTTGTAGAAAGAAGCTGTTCTGTAGCCTGCTGGTCCTGGCTTTAATGCTGTGGTACCATTTGCCAGATGGAAGCAGCTGAAACAGTTTATTATGGGGTGACTGGTGTCCCCGAAGATCTTCCAGGCCTTCTCTCTGCACCTGCTGCTGTAAATGTGTTCAATGGAGGGAGGTTCATATCCACAGATGCGCTGGGCTGTCCGTACCACTCTCTGCTGTGCCCAGCGATCAAGGTTGGTGCAGTCCCCGTACCAGGCAGTGATACAGTCAGTCAGGATGCTCTCAATGCTGCCCCTGTAGAAGGTGTTGAGGATTTGGGGGCTCATGCCGAACTTCTTCAGTCGCCTGAGGTGGAAAAGTCGCTGTTGTGTTTTTGTTTGCACTCAGCCAGTGTATACAGTCCAGGTTAGATCACCGGTGATGTGTGTACCGAGCAACTTGAAGCTACTCACCCTCTCAACTACAATCACACTGATGTTGATCAGGCCGAGCCTGTCTCCTTTCCTCCTGTAATCTACAATCAGCTCTTTTGTTTCTTGGACATTGAGGGAGAGATTGTTATCCTGGCACCACTGTATCAGAGTGTTAACCTCTCCTCTGTAGGCTGTCTCATTGGCGCTAGAAATAAGACCAATCAAAGTTGTGTCATCTGTAAATCTGATCATCAGATTGGAGCTGTGTGTGGGAGTACAGTTGTGGGTGTAAAGGGAATAGAGAAGGGGACTCAGGACACAACCTTGGGGGCACCTGTGTTGAGTGTCAGAGGGGAAGAGGTGAGGGAGCCCACTCTTACCACCTGCCGGCAATCTGACAGGAAGTCCAGGATCCAGCTGCACAAGGCTGGGTGAAGGCTGAGGTCTCTGAGCTTCCTGTCAAGTCCGGAGGGAGTTATGGTGTTGAATGCTGAACTGTGGTCCAGGAACAACATTCCAATGTATGCATCCCTCTTCTCCAGGTGAGTGAGGACGGTGTGTAGTTCTGTGGCTATGGTGTCATTGGTAGACCGGTTCCAACAGTAGGCGAATTGTAGGGGGTCCTGTGTGGGTGGTAGCACACAGCAGATGTAGTCTTTAACCAGCTTCTCAAAGCACTTGCTTATAACTGAGGTGAGTGTGACAGGGCGCCGGTCGTTCAGGCATGCTACCTTGGTTTTCTTAGGTACAGGGTCAATGACGGGTGATTTGAATCAGGAAGGCACTACACACTGGGAGAGGGAGAGATTGAAAATGTCCGTAAACACACCAGCCAGCTGTTCAGCACACACTTTGAGGACCCGCCCGGGATGCTGGTCCGGCCCTCTACCTTGCGGCTGTTCAAGTTCAAACATCATTCAACCATACATGAATACCCATGAACACAGCCAAACGAAACAGTGATACTCCAGGGCCAAGGTTCAAACCACAGTACCAATAGTCACACACAGCACACCCCTCATATAGCACATATATGACAGCAGCAAACATACAGTCATGCAAAATATATAATGTAGCCCAAGTCCCTAAGTGACATATCCCATAGATTAATGGAGCAGAAATGTTGGCAAGAACAAGCCTTCAGCAGTCCACAGAAGAATACATGCATGCACACAGGTGATCCAGCTTGTCTTTCATCGAGCAAACGCTGGAGTGCAGCACCAATGGGAGGGCCTGCCCCAATCCAGCATGGACACTGTGCCACACCACCTCCAGCAAATCTTCTCCTGACGGCTGCACTGGTGACACTGCGGCACGAGGTCTAGACCTCGCTACAACTAAGGCCACAAAGCCCCCCCCCCCCCCCCCCGCCACCGTTGGTCTCGCCCATAAACCAGTGAACCAGACTTGGTGTGGACTGATGTCCGATAGGATCTTGTGATCACAAGAGAAGCATCCAAAACAATCACTGGCTGTTAGACTGCACACCGTCTTCGTGTACCGACTCCGATGTCTCTCTGTAGCAGGCAGCGAGGCGGTCCACACCAAGTCCAGCACCTTCATTAAGGCCCTGCAATGTCAGCTGGTCTGCAAGGTCAAATCTCATGGAATCTGGGGGAGCCAACCAGGCAGATTAAAAATTTGCTCAGAATTGGCTCAAAGATAAGAAGCTGGAGGAACTCAGCAGCTCGGGCAGCATCTGTGGGAACGTTGACTGATCGTTTCCACAGATGCTGCCCGACCTGCTGAGTTCCTCCAGTGTGTTGTGTGTGTTGCTTTGACCCCAGCATCTGCAGAGTATTTTGTGTTTATGACTGTAAAGCCCGCCCACAGAAAAAACTGATAGGTCTACTTAGCACAAAGAGAGACCAACCAGGATGCTCTCTCTGTCACTCTCTTGCTATGTCTGTCACTCGCTCTCTCTGTCTCTCTCTCTCTCTCACTCTCTCCCCCCTCCTCGCTTGCTCAAAAAAATCGATTTCCAGGATATTGTATATAACTTGCAGGTGTCAGGGAGCCACTATCAATATGCCGGAGACTCCTGGAACTTCCGGGAGAGGTGGGATGTCTGCGATACGATAGTACCAGTTAAGAGGCACTTGCATAGGCACATTCAGGAGTGAGGTGTGGAGGGAAGTCAGCCGAATGGAGGAAATTCAGACTAACTGGGTAAGCACCATGGTCAGCAAGGTCTGGTTGGGCCGAAGGGCCGGTGTCCATGCAGAATTCTAGTACTGCTGCAAAGTTGTGGCTCAGTGTCTCAGTTTTAGCACAGGAATCTTACAGAAATACTGATGTGCGGATTTTTCTATGACACATATCAACTCAAGTCACTGTGGTTAATTCAACAATATTGGAATGTCTGAGATGCTTTGAAGTTTTTATTTTCCCCAGCTCAAGCGTAATCTATTTTGAATATCTAACTGCCTTCAACAGAATTCTCACCACAAATCAAGAAATGAAATAATCCAAAGTAGCTACTGAAAACCTGTTTCATCTCTTGGAAAGTAATTCAGAGCTACGACTTACAGACTTAACAACGTTATCGATTTGCCAACATAGTTACGAGACAGGAAAACGGACGAGAGCTGAATGGCTGTTTGTGCAAGTCAGGAGGGAAGGGGTACTTTTTCCTTAAAAGTAAGATTTCTCAGCCAAAAGATGGTGCAAAGAGAAAGGGGTGACCTGGTCAGACACTGGAAATCATGTCTCACTTGGATTAAGAAAGCTGTGATCATTCCCGAGTCCCGCTTGTAGTGTGGAGAGGGGTAGAGAGAAAAGGAAGGATATCCTGTTATCAGCAGTTACATTAAGATGACTGTAACTTCTCGAAATCAAGTAAGGTTTTTCATGACAGAGAAAAGTTTTCTGTGTTGCCTGAACTGAGAGCACTTACAGATAATCCAGGAAAGCCCATGCTTCCTTTATCTCCTGGAGCACCGATGTCGCCTTTGGAGCCTTTGGGGCCCTGGAAGTAAACACAAGTATAGGGAGAAGGTACAACTTATTACATTCTTAAGAGACATATTACAAGTATTGAAAAATATTTAAGAACCATTAAGCCAAAGGTAATTACAGTACCTGTATTCCTAAGGCTCCAGGTGAACCAGGGTTCCCCATGTCTCCCTGTGATGTAACAGTAAAAGGAATGCAAAACTCTGGTCAATCACTATTTAGTCCTTATGTTGAGGAAAATCCACACACACTCTTATTCCCTCAAACCACTACTGAATATACTTTGTGCCATGTGTGAATTGGCTGCAGAGGCATCATAATGCAGAATCAGAGGCTAGTGTTCGGAAACTGAATTTAGTCCAATCTAACATTACTATGTTATGGTGGGTTCAGTGTTCTAGTGGAGATTGTGAGTTCATAGTCCTATCTACCAGAACAGGTTGTTAGAGTGAATACATTTGTTTCCATTAAAGAAAATAGCTTGTTCTACGAACTCAACTAAATCAAGGATAATCCACTACTCCTGTGGCTTGGCCTGGATGTGAACTCAGTCACACACAATGCAATAGACAATAAACAGAATAATTACTGACATACTTGGGAAAAACCAGCGCAGTTTAAATGACCATATTTTTCTTCCTAAAGTATTGGCACCTCTGCGTAAACATTACTTTCAAACCCTCCTACTATGGTGGCGATGTTTTATCAGCTTCAAGTCAGAATAATTCCTTATCATTGTATTATTGATTTTGGGCTCAATATTGTAACAATGGCAACTCTTGGGATGAGCTTTACTGGTCCTTAAAATATTGGAATCAAATTATTGGAACGTTTTATTATTGATGAAAAATGCAAATGCTACAAAAATGTGGAAATCTTTTGTCTGCATTCAGTAGGACATGTTTCATTGTACGATAGACCTCAAGGCAGTTTTAATTATGCTTCCCTTCCGATTATGAATATACCTTACTCCTTCATTTGCTAGCTGATCTCCTGTTCATCAGAATTTTTCTTTTTTTTTTGTTTTAGATGTTTATTATCAAAATATTCAAATCATAGGACTTATCTGGAACAAAATGTCATTTAAACAGTGAGGCACATGATCATAGAGGCACCGTGCAAGGTGCATTCAATCCTTCAAATATTTTAATGGAACTTTTCAATGTCCTGACCAACTTGCACAGACATAGTGGGCAATGCCTCTGCTGTACAATTCTCACACTGGCATGTTTAAATAAACATTTGCTTTCTGCTAAAATGATGCTATTGTCAGGATGAAACATTTTTTTCTCTGACTATTAATTCTGATTACATCACTAAAATGAGACTGTCCCCAGTTTCTATTGAGAAGCCTCTCCCTCAATCATGGAAATGTACAAAGGAAATTCCTACCTTTGGTCCTGGCATTCCTGGAGATCCTTGAGGCCCTGGTGGACCCTGATGACGCAGAACAAAAGAATTACTTTTGCACTGAAAGAATTGGAATATTTTTACACTGGCACCCTTGTAAAGATCGTGCAACTTCCTTTTATTCAATCAAAAATGAAAGCAAAACAGGACAAAACTGATTTGTTGGATACAGGTTCAAAATGTTTATGGTAAAGGTCATTAAAGTGCTAATGAAAATTTGAGCAAAAAACACTCCACTAATATTAACTATAAGAAGCTTAAATTAATGGCTGGTTATGAATCTTCTTTGCTGCACAACGTATTAACATTACCATGAATCCAACTTTCAGCAAGTCAGACAATGAGCTACAACAGCCTGAATCCACAGCCACAAGCCACAACAGCTCATGCAGTAACTTTTAGGAACCCAGCAAATTACCGTGACAGTTAAGGTGGTGATCCTCTGTTTGAACGCCAAAATTAAAGAAAAAGAAATGTAAGAGCAGCCACATAAAGGAGTTTACAGATGTATTCTGCAACTTATTGCAAAGATATTATTGTTGCATTTTCTCTGTCACCTGAGTAGTGAGTTGATGGCCTCCATTACAGGAAATGTCTAACTCTATTCAAGTCAATGGAAACAGAAGTTGTATGTTTTCTGCAACAGATGGACAGTCCACTCTTCTGCACATCCAGTGAAAGTGAGTGTAATCACCTTTCTGTCCTGACAATACAATCTCAATGGATCGGAATGGTGAAAGACATCATTATATTTCAACCCCACTCTGACATTTTACTTTTTCTCACATGCGTATTTCTTCCCCCAGGTCCCTTCCTCCTTTCCTTTCTCCTACGGTCTACTATTCTCTCCTAAAATATTCTTCAGTTCTTGACCTTTCCCACCCACCTGGCTTCACCTATCACCTTCTAGCTATCCTCCTCCTCCTGCCTCCACCCTTTTATTCTGGCATCTTCCCCCTTCCCTCTCAGTCCTGAAGAAGGGTCTCGGCCTGAAATATTGACTGTTTATTCTTTTCCATAGATGCCGCCTGGCCGACTGAGTTCCTCCAGCACTTTGCGTGAGTTGCTTTGAAATTCCACCATCTGCAGACTTTCTCGAATTTGTGATTACAATTTTTTGTTCAATACTTCACCACAATCTTGAATTTTACCATTGAACATCATTACTGAGGATAAACTATACCTATACACTGCGGGCTAAACTCTCATTATGATGGAGTAGCCCACACAGATAGACAGAGGGCTTTAACCTTGTCACAATACCTACACGTGAAAACACATTGTAACGCCTTTAAATGCCTTAGGAATGTCTGTAATAACTTCACTGTAAAATATTGTTTGGTTAATATGAGGCTTTGATAATCTTTCAATGTTCTAGGCAATCTATAAAGGACTAAATTGCCTTAATAGCATATTTGGTGCCAATATCTATGGCTAGGGTTCAAGGTCAATGGAAAACAAAGTAAAGTCTGTGATCACACACAACTCTTCTTCATTAAATGTGATTATATGGAGAGTAAAACAGACCAATATAGAAGATCTGCTCCATATAATGACGTGAATAAAGAAGTTGAACACCATAGTTTCATGATCCCAATCTAATATTTATGCTCTGAGTTCAGTTTGCCTCTAAAGATAATTTATCTAATAAATGCTTTAGAGACATTGAGAAAAAAAGAAATGTCTGAGAGCAAAGAAACAAACAGAAGTGCCAGAATGAGATGGGAGGGTTGATGTTCAACCCCTCATCACTGTCGCGAGTGGCGCCTGCTTCAGAACGCCAGTTCAGAGTGATGTGCAGCTTTGGCCATCGTTTGTCCTGGTTGGGAGTGAGAGTCGGAGTGTTGTGCAGACGACAGTGTTAACTGGTAAAACCTGACAATCAGTCACCTCTGTAAGAGGAGCAATCCCATTGATTCATCAGTTTGTATCAGATGTGGACCAACAGCATAAAACAGCCTATAATTTCTTGCCAATTGGGTTAAAACCGATAACTCATCAAAGACTTTGTGAAGACTGCAGGCGTGGGGAGCGAAAATGTCACACTGATGCAGGAGGGAGTACTGCTTAGATTGTGGTTGAAAGGAAAATTCCTCGAAGTCCCTTGACCTGGCAGAAGCATCTTGATTGGTTGTGGGGTGACACACTAACGACAGGCTTAATCACAGGCCTGCTGCTACAACAGTGAATAACCCCTGGGACCAATAGAACAAGCACTGCTGAAGGAATTAACTCTGAATACTGCGTGGCTGCAAAAGAAACCAGAGGGGGTTGGGGATGGGTAGGTATGGAGGGGGTCTGATCAGTTGATATTGATGATTTCTTTAAGGGAAGTGGAATAATAGATGGCTGGTTGGGAGTAGTAGCTTGGAATCGACATCATGGGGCAACCTCTGGAAAACTGGTATAGCTGTAACTTAAAGTGGCCTTCCTGATTTGGGTCCCCAGTGCTGACAATAGACAATAGACAATAGGTGCAGGAGTAGGCCATTTGGCCCTTTGAGCCAGCTCCGCCATTCACTGTGATCATGACTGATCATCCATAATCAGTACCCAGTTCCTGCCTTATCCCCATAACCTTTGATTCCACTATCTTTAAGAGCTCTATCCATCTCTTTCTTGAAAACATCCAGAGACTTGGCCTCCACTGCCTTCTGGGGCAGAGCGTTCCATACATCCACCACTCTCTGGGTGAAAAAGTTTTTCCTCAGCTCCATTCTAAATGGCCTACCCCTTATTCTTAAACTGTGGCCTCTGGTTGTGGATTCACCCATCAGAGGGAACATGCTTCCTGCCTCCAGCGTGTCCAATCCCTTAATAATCTTATATGTTTCAATCAGATCCCCTCTCATCCTTCTAAATTCCAGTGTATACAAGCTCAGTCGTTCCAATCTTTCAACATATGACAGTCCCGCCATCCTGGGAATTAACCTTGTGAACCTACGCTGCACTCTCACAATAGCAAGAATGTCCTTCCTCAAATTTGGAGACCAAAACTGCACACAATACTCCAGGTGTGGTCTCACCAGGGCCCTGTACAGCTGCAGAAGGACCTCTTTGCTCTTTTTTTTCTCAATTTTCCTTGTTATGAAGGCCAGCATGCCATTAGCTTTCTTCATTGCCTGCTGTACTTGCATGCTTGCTTTCAGTGACTGATGTACAAGAACACCTAGATCTCGTTGTACTTCCCCTTTTCCTAACTTGATTCCATTTAGATAATAATCTGCCTTCCTGTTCTTACCACCAAAGTGGATAACCTCACATTTATCCATATTAAACTGCATCTGCCATGCATCCGCCCACTCACCCAGCCTGTCCAAGTCACCCTGCATTCTCATAACATCCTCCTCACATTTTACACTGCCACCCAGCTTTGTGTCATCTGCAAATTTGCTAATGTTACTTTTAATCCCTTCATCTAAATCATTAATGTATATTGTAAACAGCTGCGGTCCCAGCACTGAACCCTGTGGTACCCCACTAGTTATCGCCTGCCATTCCGAAAGGGACCCGTTAATCGCTACTCTTTGTTTCCTGTCAGCCAGCCAATTTTCAGTCCATGTCAGTACTCTGCCCCCAATACCATGTGCCCTAATTTTGCCCACTAATCTCCTATGTGGGACTTTATCAAAGGCTTTCTGAAAGTCCAGGTACACTACATCCACTGGCTCTCCCTTGTCCATTTTCATAGTTACATCCTTAAAAAATTCCAGAAGATTAGTCAAGCATGATTTCCCCTTCATAAACCCATGCTGACTCAGACCTGTCCTGTTACTGCCATCCAAATGTGTCGTAATTTCATCTTTTATAATTGACTCTAGCATCTTTCCCACCACCAACGTCAGGCTAACCAGTCTATAATTCCATTTTCTCTCTCCCTCCTTTCTTGAAAAGTGGGACAACATTAGCCACCCTCCAATCCACAGGAACTGATCCTGAACCTATAGAACATTGGAAAATGATTACCAATGTGTCCACGATTCCTAAAGCCACCTCCTTAAGTACCCTGAGATGCAGACCATCAGGTCCCGGGGACTTATCAGCCTTCAGACCCAACAGTCTATCCAACACCATTTCCTGCCTAATATAAATTTCCTTCAGTTCATCCATTACCCTAGGTCCTTTGGCCACTATTATACCTGGGAGATTGTATCTTCCCTAGTGAAGACGGATCCAAAGTACCTGTTCAACTCGTCTGCCATTTCCTTGTTCCCCATAATAAATTCACCCGTTTCTGTCTTCAAGGGCCCAATTTTGGTCTTAACTATTTTTTTCCTTTTCACATACCTAAAGAAGCTTTTACTGTCCTCCTTCATATTCTTGGCTAGTTTACCTTGGTACCTCATTTTTTCTCCGCGTATTACCTTTTTAGTTATCTTCTGTTGCTCTTTAAAAGTTTTCCAATCCTCCGGCTTCCCATCTCATCTTTGCTATGTTATACATCTTCTCTTTTATCTTTATGCTGTCCATTACTTCCCTTGTCAGCCACGGCCTCCCCCTACTCCCCTTAGGATCTTTCTTCCTCTTTGGAATGAACTGATCCTGCACCATCTGCATTATTCCCAGAAACACTTGCCATTGTTGTTCCACTGTCATCCCTGCTAGGGTATTGTTCCATTGAACTTTGGCCAGCTCCTCCCTCATAGCTCCATAGTTCCCTTTGTTCAATTGTGGTACTGACACTTCTGATTTTCCCTTCTCCCTCTCAATTTGTAGATTAAAACTTATCAGATTATGGTCACTACCTCCTAATGGCTCCTTTACCTTGAGGTCTCTGATCAAATCCGGTTCATTGCACAACACTTAATCTAGAATTGCCTTCACTCTGGTAGGCTCCAGTACAAGCTGTTCTAAGAATCCATCTCGGAGGGACTCCACAGTCTCCCTTTTTTGGGGTCCAGTACCAACTTGATTCCTCCAGTCTACCTGCATGTTGAAATCCCCCATAACAACTGTAGCATTACCTTTGCGACATGCAAATTTTAACTCTTGATGCAACTTATACCCTACATTCAGACTACTGTTTGGGGGCCTGTAGATAACTCCCATCAGGGTCTTTCTCCCCTTAGAATTTCTCAGTTCTATCCATACTGACTCTACGTCTCCTGATTCTATGTCCCCCCTCGCAAGGGACTGAATATCATTCCTCACCAACAGAGCCACCCCACCCCCTCTGCCCATCAGTCTGTCCTTTCGATAGGACGTATACCCTTGAATATTCATTTCCCAGGCCCTGTCCACTTGAAGCCATGTCTCTGTTATTCCCACAACATCATACTTACCAATTTCCAGCTGTGCCTCAAGCTGATCCACTTTATTTCTGATACTCCGTGCATTCATATACAATACTTTTAATTCATTACTCCCCTCACCTCCCATATCAATTTTGTATTTCACTTGGCCATACTGTACGATCCCTTCTTGAGCTTTCTGCTCCGTTGATTCTGCTGTCATTCTTAACTTTTCTTATTCTCACTTTCCCTTTATCTCCATCCTTATGTTTCCAGTTTGTCCCCTCCCCCCAACTACTTAGCTTAAACACACCTGCGTTGCAGAGGCAAACCTGCCTGCCAGAACGCTGGGCTGAGACCAACTCACTGAGGCCCCTAAGTACTCACAAATGCAGGCTACTCAGGTAGTCAGGAAGTCTACTTTGGGAATGTGGCTTCTGGACCTTGTGAACCACTCCAATCTGAAACTAAAGCCCCAGAAATAACATTCCCAAGTTCTTTGGATGTCGTAGAATACGGCCAATTTCCTCTGTAGTAGACGCAAGGTGAAAACTATAATAAAAATCAGACACCCCGAAACATGTTGTAAGCCCCCAAATTTCATTCTGTTTTCTTTACCTAGGCATTGGTTGAGCTGAGCACAAAAATGCATGGCTCCATAATCTAATTTCTAGCTAATATTATTAAAGCAGTATAACTGGGCTTATCGCATGTTGCCTGATCTAGCAGGTGCTGTCATTGAATGCCCAGGATGAGATCATGTTCATCTCCCTTGCACTGAAATCCCTCAGCCTGACAGTTAAATTGTAGACTAAACACTGGAACAGAGAGTCTGAACTATGCTTCCCCAGAACACACAACCCTGAAGCATCAGAGACCAAGAGGGCGACATGATAGAACTTTATAAGATTAGGAGAGGCACAGATAGGGTGGAGAGTGTGATTTTTTTCCCCCTAGGGTAGAGGTGTTGCTTTCTAAAGGACATGCATTTCGGGCGAGAGGGTAAAAGGTTAAAGAAGTGCGAGGCAGATTTTTTTTTACAAGGAGAATGAAAACCGACTGCTACAGCAGGCTGGAGGGAGAGGTGAGAGCGGGGACTATTGATGCATTTAAGGGACTGTTATTAGATATGAATACATAGGGATGATCATGCACAGGCAGAAGAGAGTCAGCGTAATTTGGCATCGATCGGGTTTGGTGTAAACATTGGTGGCCAAAGGATCTGTTACTGTTACTGTGTTGTGCTGCCGTATTCTGAAATTCGGCATAATGTTCCTTGAGCAAAACAAGATCAAATTTATCAAAACACAATTGCTAAATGTATACTTTGTGTTTCAGAGGTATATTCTGAGAACTGTGTATAACTCATCTTTTAAAGTACTTACACAAATCCCTTCTGTGCCCAGGATGCAAATGACACAGGCATCGGACACAAAAGCAGGTCTTAACCTGCTTCAGGGCTGGGCCTTGCTTCAGCTAACTGGCCCATAATGTCACGAGGTTGGCTGCCAGGGAATCCAAAGTGCCCAATAGGAAGTGCCTATCTCTCTATCTTGGTGCTTGCTCCTGTATTGCTGCTGATGTCTGACTGATCCACAGTTCTTCTCCATACTTTGATCAGCTGTTTGTCCAAATTAACGAGCTCTTATTGATACCAGTCTTCACCAATCCAGCCAAGTAGCTCAACAGCTTCAACCTTTGACCTCTCCTTCACCAATCTTCTCAAAAAGCAACATCACTTCATTCTTGTCTGGATCCCTCTTCCAAACAAGACCCACCACCCCACGCCTCTCTCTACTGCCAATCTTCTCAACCAGCTGGCTGGGGAGCTTCTGCAGGGGAAGACGGCTCAACAGCTACCAGTTCACGTGTGGGTCAAATCTCTTTGCCGAGGTCTCTCAGAAATCCTGGTTGGATGACATAGAGCTTCTTGCTTGTTTTGGGTGATTTTTAAGGGCATAGTACCCTGTAGGGGTGAGGATGGAGAGCTTTTTGGAAATGTGCCTGGGCTAGATACTTTTCTGTAGTCTCACTCACCTGTAGAGCTTGATGAATGTTACCGTTGTAGTCAATGATCTCGGTTACCCCTTGTTCACCTTTCTGCCCAGGTGGACCCTAAAGGGGGCATCATTAAACTCAGTGAATTCCGATTTGCAAATGATACATTTACAGCAATTGAGCAGAGGAAATTGGGAAAATACAAAAGAAATTACCCTCGGTCCCATAAGGCCCATTTCCCCATCGTTTCCACGGTCACCCTGGAATACAAATAATCTCGTTATAAAGGTGTGTGTAAGAACATTATGAGGGATATTAAACATAGAACATAAGAAATTTTACACAGAAACTACAGGCCCTTCAGCTCACAATGTTGTGCTGACCATGTAACCTACTCTAGAAACTGCACAGAATTTCCCTACCGCATAGCCCTCTATTTTTCCAAGCCCCATGTACCCTCTTAAATAAAAACATTGATACAATTATAGGAAGATCTAGATCAGAATACTGATTATGACACCTAATACTCCAGTCATAAGATACAGATGTTGGGCAATGGCTATCAGGATGCAGACCTTTAAGGTGTGACTGTGTGAACTTTTTATAGGTGACTGTTTTTGAGCCATGTATGATGTCATTCAAACAGCTGGCACTGCAAGTTAAATGCGAGGATAGTCCCAGGTTTAACGGTACGTTGTACTCCAACGTTTGGCACCACTGGAACATCGAAGACAGCAAAGTCTGGTTCATCTTCAAAAAGTGACACATTCAGATTCTAGTCTTTGAATCACTATCAATCACATATGATGTTCAAATTCAAAGATTCAAAGTACATTTATTATCGAAGTATATATGCAGTACACAACCCTGAGATTTGTCTTCCCACAGACAGCCATGAAAAAAAAAACAAAACCATGGAACCCGTTCAAAGAAAACATCAAAACCTTGTCCACCTCCCAAATTTTACAACATAAAAAAAACAAAACGCACAAATGGCAAAAAAAAACGGTGAGAAACACAAAGGCATACTCAGTTCATTTCCATCTAGCTCTGTATCGTTCGTCATCTGCATGCTGCCCCGATTAAAATCAGCCAAAAAAGGAGCGAACAGAAACCAGAAACATATCATAACACATTCTACGAGTCCAATCCACAAACCCCGTCAATTAAACTAGCCCAAGACCCAGGACTCCAGCACAATCTTCCGGCAGCTATGGCTCGGTATCATAAGTCTTACTCTATTCAATTATGACATGGATATTGACCAATGGCTCTTATATCGCGACAACAACAACGGGCACCATTTCCAGCTTATTAGCAAATAACCAACAATTTAAATTGGAAAATGAATGCAAAAAATACATGTGAGCTGGTAGGTCTTGCTGTCTGCAACACAACCTCACTGTTAACATCAAAGTTACAAAAAGACAACAGGAAACTGCAGATGTTGGGATCTGAGGGAAAAAAACAAGGTGCTGGAGGAATTCAGCAGGCCAGGCAGAGGATGTAAACCAAACACTGGCCTCCACAAACGCTGCCTGATCCACTGGGAACCTTGAGCAGTTTCATATTTTGTTACAAACAGATCAGTCAAACAAGAATGCTGTGCACCTCAAATAACTCCAGTGTTGTGTTTATAACATGCATTACTTGTTAGGAATTTAGGTGACTGTCAATATCAATTGACAATGGTATGATGACAACAAAGGCAGTTGTTCTGCCTGCCCTCAGCTGGATCATGAGGCCTGGACCCCGGTCACATTTGAGGCCCATTCAGTCATCAGTGTTAAGCTGTATGGTGTTGCTTATGGCCCCGGTGTTGGGGAGAGAAAGGTAATTCTGTGAGGGGGGCAGACTCAATAGATCAGCAGCACAGTATTGTAGCGGTTAGTGTGTAGGTTTCCGCAACTAAAACGACGTCAGGCCTTTTATGTTTAACGAAACCCATAATACATTTTATTGAACTCCAAAAGCTACACAAAAGTACGCAAAAAACTTCTAACATAATAATGTCATCATGTCGAACCAGCCTCGTAAAGCGAAACCCCAACTCAACGTCAGAGGTTGTGAATTATCTACATTTCTCCTCATCACGTTACCCTACACAGCCCCTCCCAGGATTCACAAAAACCGGCGTTGCGAGCCTGCCTGGAGCTCGGACCAGCCACCCAGCTCGGGTCCTGTGTTCCAGGGGTGGAGGAGCAGCAGGTGCCTCGAGCTCGTTCAGGGGTGAGCTGACAGCTCATGGTCAGGTTGTGATGCCAGAGGCATGGCAGCGGAATCCTCCAAATCCTGATGGGCCGGTTTAAGGCGATCTTCTGAAACACGTTCAGGTTTACTCCTCTTATCTATGATAAAAGTCTTTTCTCCCTGTTCCAGAACGCCGAACAGGCCATCGTAAGGGGGGTTAAGGGGATGTTAATGTGCATCATGGTGACGAAAACAAACGAGGTGGAATGTACGTCAACAGGAACCCAAGGGTGCTGTATGCCATGCTGGGGGGGGGAGCAGCAGGGGGAAAGGAATTGAATTTACTGAGGAGGGTGGAATGTTGTTGAGAGGCTGATCAGGCAGTCATGGCATCAGCAGTGAAATTACCTGGCACTCGTAATGGCTGCCTCAGCTGCGGATGACTGTAGGTCCTCCTTTGGAGAAGTTCTGAGCCCCAGCAGGACCCATGGGAGCCGACCATACCAACACTCATCACATCAGATCAGCCTCTTAAAGTGAAAACCCAACCCATTGTGATGTGGCCTAACACCGAGGATCTGGGCCATAACAGCCCAGAGATCTGATATGAAATGGAGACCACAGTCAGAGGAAATATCAGATAGGGTGCCAAACCGGGAACCCAGGTGCTGATGAACGCCTGAGCCATGTCTGTGGCTGTCGCCGAAGCTACAGGGAACGATCTCTGGCCATCTGGTGGTACGGTCCATGGTAAGGAGGTGCATGAAACTATGGAAGGGGTGAGAGGACCAACAAGGTCGACATTGACCTAGCCAAACTGTCACTTAGGGATCGCCAATGGTGCATGAATATGACGGTTAATTTTTGCCCACCGGGATTCCACCGAGGCCGTGCCAAACAAACTTTAGTACAACCAGTGTCTGGAGGCCTTCTGGCCTGGATGCGAGAGGCCATGTTTTGAGTCAAAAGCAGTCCGCCTCCAGTTTTCAGGCATGATGGGTTGAGGGTGACTGGTTGAGACATTGCACAGGACAGAAACCCAAGAGATCCATTTCACTGTATGTTTCGATGTCCATGTGACAAATCAAGCTAATCTTTTTATCTTACAAAATGCAGTCTTTTTTTGTGAATGCGGGAAGATTGATCATGTTTCAAAAGAATAAAATGTGCCATTGTAATTTCAAAACCTCCTGCCTCTGGAGATTGTCCTTATCTCCTGTATAGGTCTTCAGTAAATAGAGATGATGGGACCTCTGTACTTTCTCGTTCAGCAATTCTCCAGTATTTCTGTAAATTGCAATCATCACTCACACCACCAGATGGCGCTATATTCTTGCGCTCTGGTTTGTCTACTGATGACATTGTTTTGGCTGCAGCTCATTCTGGGATGAAAGAACTAGCAGAGAAAAAAATGGTAACTGCGGGAGAAAATGCAACTTAACACTCCAACTGAGAATTGGTCTCACAGCCTCCAAATATGCAGCTAAGTTGCTACCAGCCCCACTGAGGAGGCTTGTGGCTGAGCCCTGTGGACACCCTACTAATATACATCCAACACAAGCAGGAAACATACCTGGGGTAAACCACACAGACGTGCCAAAGTACAGCGTTAAGAAAGGAAAGTGTGAGTGGTCGTGGGACACAGGGATGAGGAAAAAGTGCAGCTTGTTTTGTAAATGGAAGCAGTTAGGTAACCTTCGGTACGTGTTTCCATCAGTTATATGTGTACCACATGCACAAAAACAGCTGTCTTCTTCAGGGTTCACTGTGAGGATGATAAACGAGCGGGCCCTGAGGCGGTTAGAATAAATGGTGGCTTACTTGCACTCTTATTGAGGTTCGACTGCAGTTCCTGCCAAGTGCCGTCTTTTTCACCTAGAAGAACCGGATGGTTTAAGATAATAACTGTTCCCAGTTTGCTCACGCAGTGGTCTGTGAGCATGAGCGGTGTTCATTCTGAATGGGAGTGAACCAGACACTAATCCATTGCAGAAGTCTCCCGAGGTGAACGGAGGAGGTAATGGTGCGTTGCAAAAGAAGATCAGTAGACACCATTATTCAGCCCCTGCTACTACTTTTCATGATGTCCTCTCCCTATGAAGAATTGTTCTCTCCAGCCACTCCATTATGATAAACTAGACTTAAATCTTTTGACTTTTCATCTCATTCTGCTCCCTTATTCCTTCTAAGCTTATGTCACTCATGAAAACCATCACATACTCTCTGGTTTCAACATTTTCAGTGAAATTTGGATCACTCGCCTTCCCCGGCCAGTCACCCCACTAACCAGCATAAAGTTGTACCTCCCCTCCAGTAACAGTCTACACCTTTCAAATCTGCCAGTAGGAATTTCCCCCCAAAAAGTTCACTTTCTTTCTAGGAAAATTATTAAAATCCTCTCTAAGTTCTTTTGCATATCTTGGCCTACAGTATACTTACCCATTACTTTTCCCTGTCTCAATGTATTGGACAAATCCCAAGTAAAGGCATGACTGTCGATGTCATTGTGGCCATGGTTCATTAATTTCACACCCTCCTGTGACCTTTGACATGATTGTCCACACCGAAGGGTGGCACGCTAGCATGGCATTTGGCACAGCGCTCTATGGCACCGGCTGTATGACTGGGGTTCGGTTCCCGGCTGTATGACTGGGGTTCTGTTCCCGGCTGTAAGACTGGGGTTCAGTTCTCGGCTGTAAGACTGGGGTTCGGTTCCCGGCTGTATGACAGGGTTCAGATCCCGGCTGTATGACTGGGGTTCGGTTCCCGGCTGTAAGACTGGGGTTCGGTTCCTGGCTATATGACTGGGGTTCGGTTCCCGGTTGTAAGATTGGGGTTCGGTTCCCGGCTGTATGACTGGGGTTCGGTTCCCGGTTGTAAGATTGGGGTTCGGTTCCCGGCTGTAAGATTGGGGTTCAGTTCCCGGCTGTAAGATTGGGGTTCTGTTCCCGGCTGTATGACTGGGGTTCGGTTCCCAGCTGTAAGATTGGGGTTCAGTTCCCAGCTGTAAGATTGGGGTTCCGTTCCCGGCTGTAAGATTGGGGTTCAGTTCCCGGCTGTAAGATTGGGGTTCAGTTCCCAGCTGTAAGATTGGGGTTCAGTTCCCGGCTGTAAGACTGGGGTTCCGTTCCCGGCTGTATGACTGGGGTTCGGTTCCCGGCTGTAAGACTGGGGTTCGGTTCCCGGCTATATGACTGGGGTTCGGTTCCCAGCTGTAAGATTGGGGTTCCGTTCCCGGCTGTAAGATTGGGGTTCAGTTCCCGGCTGTATGACTGGGGTTCAGTTCCCAGCTGTAAGACTGGGGTTCGGTTCCTGGCTATATGACTGGGGTTCGGTTCCCAGCTGTAAGATTGGGGTTCCGTTCCCGGCTGTAAGATTGGGGTTCAGTTCCCGGCTGTAAGATTGGGGTTCAGTTCCCGGCTGTAAGATTGGGGTTCAGTTCCCGGCTGTAAGATTGGGGTTCAGTTCCCAGCTGTAAGATTGGGGTTCCGTTCCCGGCTGTAAGATTGGGGTTCAGTTCCCGGCTGTATGACTGGGGTTCAGTTCCCGGCTGTAAGATTGGGGTTCAGTTCCCGGCTGTATGACTGGGGTTCAGTTCCCGGCTGTAAGATTGGGGTTCAGTTCCCGGCTGTATGACTGGGGTTCAGTTCCCGGCTGTAAGATTGGGGTTCAGTTCCCGGCGTTGTCTGTGAGGAGTCTGGATGTTCTCCCTGTGACCAGGTGGGTTTCCTGTGGGTGTTCCAGTCTCCTCCCACATTCCAAAGACGGATGGTAAGGGTTAGAGAGATGTGGGTACATTACACTGGTCTCGGAAGTGTGGTGACACTTGCAAATGGTCCAGCACAGTCCTCGCTGACTCATTTCACTGTATCCTATGATGTATGTGACAAACAAAACCAATCTCTTAATCACTGTCCTCCTAGCACATCTGGCCCAAATACTCCCACTAAGTCCTTTCGTCTTTATTATTTCTATGCTTCTTTTTGACGATACAATCCACAGACAAACACCTGGCGTCCAAGTTTGTGTCACTCGTGATCTTCTGTGCTGGCAGGCTGCGTGTCTGATGTTCCTTCATGAGTTCACTGGGATTTTCTCCAGTGGAGAGTTGATGACATTCTGCTTTATCAAAGATTCATCGTCATCATCGTCTTTACAACATTCTCCTCAAGGCACTGCTTCAGGCAGTCTCATTTGTTAATTTCAGGCCGCAGAGGCAGTCCAACTCGATCAAAATCGCACAAAAATAGCAACAAAAAAGGAGAGCCCAGCAGCCAGAAACACACCATAAAGAGCACTGCAGAGTCCAATCCATGCTGATGTAACCTTGTCCAGACCCAGGACTCCGGAACCAATCTCCGGCAGCATCGAGTGAGAGGGAGAGGGAGATGCAGGGACCTTTTTCCAGGAGTAGTGGTCAAGGGGGAGAGAGAGACAGTTGCACGCAGACACCTTCCTCCTGCACCAGCCAGCAAGAAGGAGGGAGGGAGGGGGAGAGAGGGAGAGTGGAGAGAGAGAGAGAGAGAGAGAGAGAGAGAGAGAGAGAGAGAGAGAGAGAGGGAGAGAGAGACTGGTCACCCACAGGTAGCTGGCACTGAACATTCTCTCGCCTTCCACTCTGGTCCCTCGATGACTTCAACCCTCCTCGATGTATTAATCAGTATGAACGGTGAGAAATGGAGTCGATCAAGGGCTTGTGCCCCGTCTCCAGGCCTCTTGGTCTCCATGTCACACACTTTCCCTGAAACCTCATGGAACCCTCTCGGAGACAGCAATGCTCCAGATCACTCAATCGGCTCAAATACGCACCGCCAAAATGCAGATCACAGGCTCCAACAGCAGCAGAACCACATTTGAAAGAAAAAGGACCAGATTTGTGAACCGCCTGAGCAATGTCACCCGTGGTCACACTGTTTGCTGTTGCCATCTTCCCAAGTTCCTGCAGTAAGCTTTGTAAAGTCTCACAGGGTTTTCTCCTCAGCTTCTATAAGATTACCTACCTCTGCCAGTTCCCAGAATATTCAGCCTTTATAAGATTACCTACCTCTCCCAGTTCCCAAGATGTTACCCCACGAGAATCCACACTATCTGCCACCCCCTCAATCCCACCAACCCCATCCTTCTTTCTGACCTTTGGTATTATCAACAGAAGCTAATGACCACCACCTCCAGTGTTTCAGCCCCCTTATGCCACCTTCTGCGTCAGATGGATTGCCAAGAATCTAGGTCTTGGATGAGCTGCAATTATTTCTTGTTAAGCCTCGTAAGAGAGAAGTCATCATCTTTAGTCACCAGCTTTTTAATGTTGCCATTATCCCATCTCTCTCCAGGCCTGCTTTCTCAGGCTGAACAAGACAGCTCCTGATTTTGGAATCCCATGTGACCCAACCCGAGCTTTCAACCTGCCAACTCCCTTTTAGGAAAGATGCTTATTTTTGCTACTCAACCTTGGTAACTGGTTTATTACTGTCACATGCACTGAGAGACAGTGAAAGCTTTTATTTTCAGGTCATCGAGACAGATCATTCCATAAATACGATGTGTAAACAGACATGACAACTTCGATCCTACTTATGAGCCAATGCAGGCAAAATTCCAGAGCGCAACGCATGAAGTTTGCCGCCCAACCAATCAGCGACGAGATTTCCTCCCCGCATCACAGCTGAGTTTCCGTAATGATGACCAATCGGCTGATTGATAAGGATATAAAGGCCAAGCACTCGGAGGGTGGACAATTACCAGCGCACTGATGATATATGGAGATAAAACCTTTGCAAGCAAATTGCCAAGATTGGAGAACTCAACTCATACTATATTGAGATAATGCAAAAAGGAAAAAAGGTCAGGTTGCAGAATGTAGCATTGTAATGCAGAATATAGTAATTACAGAATATTAATATATCATTCATCTCTGTCCGCCTCTACTGACGAAACCCTCACCTATACTGTTGGTTAGCTCCAGACTCAATGATTCCATCCTTCCAGTCACCATTCCTTTCTTTACCCTCTGGGAACCCCAGTTCATCAAAAGCTCGGCCCTCATTGTTTCGAATCTGTTACAGTCCCACTCACCCTCCTCGTCAGTCTCAGCTGCCTGGAGTGCTTCTGGGGTTACCTCACCCTCGTGCTTTACACCACGTCTCTGAACAGAACGGGGGTTTGCATGAACAAAAAGCAGGCTGATGGAATTTGTTATGGTATTCCATCTAGCTAATGGTGAAAACTTTAATTAGTTTAGTCTAAATATGGAAAGATTCAAAGAATAAATGAAAGGTCAGGCTACTCCATTGAGAGGAAGCTGAAGTTCAGAAAGGGGCTTACTGAAGGCAGGGCCGAAAGGGGTTAGGCAGGAAATGATCGGTGGGAAACAGGCAGCGGAGTGATAGATAAGGTAAGATCTGGGATCATCACTCTGAAAGGAAATGGCAAATCAGCCCAAGCTACTCGGTCTCAAATGACAGAAAAAATATCTTAAAAAGTAGATCAGAAAAGGGAGGTTATTAACAATTGTCAAGAGCATGATTCAGTTATTAATGACTTAGGAAAACACAGGAATGAAGGGGTCTGTGCACTCTGTAAAATGTAAATCATTGTAGGCATTCCAGGCTCTTGTGCTTTTAATTCCTCCACAAACAAAATTTGCAATCAGCCACCAGATTTCAGACCATATGACCCATATGACCATAAGACTTTGGAGCAGAATTAATGAGTCTGCCCTGCCATTTCATCAAGGCTGCTTTATTAATCCTCTCAACCCCATCCTCCTGCCTTCTCCCCATGTTACGGGGAAGCAGATTCACAAGTTTGGTACGTGAGACAGAAGACACTGATTACAAGCAAGCACATTAACCATTTCTTTACAGACAAACAGTAAGATATTCGGCCAAACATGTCAATCAGACAAGAACTCATCTAAGCCTCCCTAAGTTACAAAAACTACAATACTAAACATTCAGAAACACTTCCACAGGTACTTCATTAAGTCTCCCTAAGTTACACAACTACAAAACCAAACACTCAACAGACAGTGTGCATGTGGGCTCCCCTCTATTTGTGCATAATGTTTTTAATGGTTCTTCAGCACTGGTTATGACCTCATTGTGAAGGGGAGCCCCGAGAGACAAAGGATAGATGAGTGTGTCTCTCTCACATGCCATTATTATACCCCTGAGATGCCCAGAACCGGACACCGGTGCCCTGACATGCAAAGCAACCAGTGGGAAAGAACTGCTGTATCCCTCGAACAGGCCAATGAAAGACCGGCAAATAAACTAATCATCCACATTACTGTGGTAAATCATATATATATGTTGTAACTGGGTTAACTGTCTGGATACGCCCCTCTGCTGACTGCCCCTGTGGCTCCTCCCACAGAATCCTGTATAAAGGTGTTTCCCCTTGCCCCTCCCCCTCAGTCCAGGGGCAGACACTCACTGTGAAGGTCGTCTTGTACAGCAAATAAAAGCCTTTCAGTATTTTACCAAACCTCAGTCTTTTGGAGTTATTGAAGGTGCTTCAATTACACCCCGTAACCTTTGATACCCTTATTAATCAAGAACCTATTGTTTTGGATTTAATATTTGAGTAACACTGCAAGTGTATTGTTTGATTAAGCATTCTTGTTTGTTTAAATAATTCAATCCAGGTTGTATGTAAAAACCCGTGAGTTGCCCACGTCACGATGCTATCACGTGACATGTATGTGCCTCACAAAGTAGAAACAAAGTTGGACTCACATCCTGGACTCTTCATGTTTCCCTTTCAATTAGTTTTTATGTTTTGGAGTTACAAATCTTAACTTTGGCAACAAAAACGTTTTAAACGAAGCTGAGACAACTACCTACCTGTTGAAGCGCAGCGAGGCATTTGAGTTAAAATAAAAGAACAGTGATAAATGGTTGACTAAAAAAACCAGCACAGCGTGTGTTTTGTCAGAAAGGTACCAAGATGGCCAAGTAAAAAAAGGCAGAAAACAAACAAATTCACAGGTTCATAAACAGTGAGTACGGGGTGATAATAAACATAAATAAAATAAAGAAATGTTTGGCTACATCACAAAGGTCCTTATTGCTATAATAGGATTATTTCTGGGGTAGCATCTGCACCTGCACTCTGTTAGAAAGCTGTGGACCAGGTGCTTCAAGGCTGCCCAGGTGCTCAGTGCTACCTGGATGACATCATTGTTACCAGTGAGGATGACAAGGAATACCTCCAAAATCTCCAGACAGTGTTAAAAAGAATGGAAGACTACGGGCTCAGAGCATGACACAACAAGTGTGAATTCTCTAAACCAAGCATCACTTATTGTGGTCACACCATTGACACAGAAGTATACACAAGTGTGCTGAGAAAATTCAAGCAGTGGTGGATTCCCTGAGGCTAAAAGACGTGTCACAGTTGTAGTCCTTTTTAGGATTTGTCAATTACTACAACAGGTTCCTGACAAACCTGGCTACTGTGCTCCACCCCTTGAACTCATTACTATAGATCGGGAAGAAATGACAATGGGCAATGCAGTGTGAGTTGGCTTTCCAAAAGGTTGAAAGTTGGCTGATCCAATTTTTCTCTCAGCCCCAATCTCCTGCCTTCTCCCCTTATCCCCTCATGACCTGAGCAAACAAGAGTCCATCAACCTCTGCCTTAAATATACATTAAGTCTTTATTTCAGCGGCCTGTGACAAAGAATTCCACAGATTCACCACGCTCTGGCTAAAGAAATTCCTCTTCATCTCCATTCTAAAAGGGTGCCCCTCTATTCTGAGGCTGTATCCTCTGGTCTTAGACTCTCCCAACACAGGAAACATCCTCTCCACACCCACTCCATCTAGGCCTGTCAACATTTGTTAAGTTTCAATGAGGTCACCCCTCATTCTTCTGAATTCCAGTGAATACAGGCCCAGAGCCATCAAACGTTCCTCATATGATGATCCACTCAATCCTGGAATCATTTTGGTGAATCTCCTTTGAACCCTCTCCAGTTTCAGCACATCTCTTCTAAGATAAGGGGCCCAAACCTGCTCACAATACTCCAGGTGAGGTCTCATCAGTGCTTTATAAACTCTTAACATTACATCCTTGTACTCACACATTACGATCCACATCATCCAGTGAACCTGGCCACGCACTGTTCGGATCCCCAGCACATCCAGAAGAAAGATGTCCAGAGTTGTTGGAACCACTTCCCGCAGTCCCAGAGTCAACTCCTACAACCACTGCGGAGGAGGCCCCAGGACCTGAGATTGATACACAGCCACAAGCCTCCCCTGCCAGGCAGAGTGACCCTCCTCCTTGTCAGGAAAGACATTATCCCACAAGAATATGAATGCCTTCAGAGCGATTAAATCTCTTGGCCTGAATGGGACAATTTAAAATATACTAGGGTATGGATGTCTGTATAGAAGTTGTATTATATAGTATAGTGTGTATATAATTGAGATGCATTCTCTATTGAGTTGGAGTTCATAGCTAAGCAGGGAGCAGTGTTGATTATTTAATATTTCAGTAGTAATTGATAATATTGTAAATATATTGCTTGTTTAAGCATTCTTGTTCATTTTAATAATTCATTACGGGTTATATGTTAAAAACAAGTGAACTTGCATACGTCATGATGCTATGTCATATGTATGCGCATCGCTTAAGTCAAAACAAAGCTCGACTCACATTCTGTGCTCTCTGTGTTTTTACTTTTTAGAGTTACAAAACATAACTCCTATCAGCCTTTGCTAAAGTTTAAATACACCCAGTGACCTGTCCTCCACAGCTGTCTGTGGTGCTGAATTTCACAGATTCGCCGCCCTCTGGCTGTAGAAATCCCTCCTCATCTCTGACCTCTGACCTAAAGGGATGTCCCAGTATTCTGGGGTGTGCCCTCTGGCCCTAGACTCCTCCAATATTGGAAACATCCTCTCAATTCCACTTTAACATCCACTTAAAAAGTACATTTAACTTTAGAGAGCAGAGAAAAAGAGAATCACGCTCCCTAATATATTTAAAAGTAACAGTTTAATTTATGTAGCTAAAAATAGATTTTTCATTAAATGATGAGCATTTTTAATCACAGGCAATCTTCCTCAAGTGAGTAACCCAATCTTAAAGAGTTGGAGATGAATCACAAAAAATATACAAAGCTCTTTCTTGGCCATCCTGGAATACTGTAGTTGGTTTTGTAGTAAATTAAAATAATTATTCAAAATGTTTTTGATGGATATTATTGTCTTTGATACAAAGTGCTAGTCACAATTTTGTGTGCCGTTGAATGCAATGAACAGTAATTCCCTCTGGTGATTCATTTATCTACGGTGACGCATTTGCAACTAGAGCTGAAAACTCTGTAATCCTTTCTGAAGATTATACTAAATTTGGAGGAATTACAATCCAATAACCAACTCAATTCAGCAGAAACTTCAGAGCATAAAGTGCAAGATGTTAACTATGGAAAAGGCTGGAGATATCCTGTGGGAAGTCTTTGGTGGTGGAGGATTTTGCCTATTTTAAGAAGGAATGATATGTTTAGATACATTAAAGCGGGAAGTTATGGACAGGGTGGTAATGAATTCTGAAGGTGTACTAAACCAATGAACCCTGTGTGAAAGTTGAAAGGTCACCGACATCAGATGAAATGCATCCTGGGATTGTTAAAGGAATCAGAGACAGTGGTCACAATGGGTTAGATAATCTGGTATTCTCACACTACTGATCACCTTTGCCCTAGACTCTGCTGTTTCTCCCAACATTGTCCTAATGGAGTCTTCAAAGAGCCAGCAAAGGCAGACGGGCTGAATGGCCTCATTCTATGTTGCAGTTTTTAAGATTCTTTGAGTAGTTCTGCTGATCTCAGCAGTAATGAAGAAAGGGGGATTTCTGTAGCCGGAGCTCTAGTTCCAGTTCCAATCTCTAATTAAAACATCTATGCTAATATCATCGATAGGTTTAAAAATCAGTATTATACTTGGAGTTGTGTATGGTTTTAATGTTTTCTTCCCCACTATTCCAACATGAATCTGTTGACAAGACTTCACCTCTCAGATGGCTGGAGGAAGGCTCTGCTATAATTCTTATTTATTTTTAAAATTTATTTTATTTAGTGATTCAGTGCAGAGTGGGCCCTTCTGACCCTTTGAGCCACACTGACCCAGCAACCCCCAGGTAAACCCAATGAACCCTAACCTATCACGGGACAGTTTCCAGTGAACAATTAACCTCCCCGGTACGTCTTTGGACCGGGGGAGGAAACCGGGGCACCTGGGGAAAACCCACACGTTCCATGGGGAGGACGTACAGAGACTCCTTATAGAACGGCACCGGAATTGACCCCTGAACTCCGGAACGCCCCTAGCTGTAATAGTGTCACGCTAACTGTGGTGCCTAATCTCTCTTCCTACAGTCTAACCTAGGGAACGTTGCAGAGGCTAGGACTCTCTGGTTTATAGATGATAATCTTTCACATCAGTCCAGCTGACCTACAGTGGCCACTGCTTTACATGCCTTTCTCTAAGACCAGTAAACACGTCAGCCTAGCAACTTCAACTAGGTGGTTCCTTCCAGAATGTGGAGAGCTGAAACGCTTAGTAAAATGGGGCGATAAATTTAAAATATAGGTTCTTGCTGAGAGTTAAGGAGCTTATTAACCTTCCTTACTTGGGGATCGATTTCATTGCGAAAGCACCTTTCCACAGCACATATCCTCACTTCTCAAAGCGCTTCAGCGGGGGAGCTACAGTGATGAGCTGTGAGAGTACTGGCCTTCCTCGAGTTCTTTGCAGCTTCCGATAATCAGGACATGGAATCTGATGTTTTCCTTACGATACTTTCGTGGATTAAATTAGTTCTTAATATTTTCTCTGGAGCTGTCAGTCTAGACTGCCTGGAACTTCTGATGTCACGTCCAACAGGTGTGAGACTAATCACTGACCAGGGTACACCTGCCTCTTTAATTTAATGGTTTAAAATGTTGGCCATGGCTTAGGAAACACAGTACCCATGGGAACTTAAGCTTAAATTTACCCAAACAGGAGAGCTGGAATGCTTCAGTGTTGTCATTATAATCTTAATGAAGTGTATGGCAGAAAGATACTGAAGTGATTCTGCAGGTTGCTACTCGGCTCTGAGGGCTGCCTCCTGCTTATTAAACCGTTCTTCAGCAAGGCCACGGTGCCAGGCAGTGAACATCCATCTCAGTGGCCTGCTAAGGAGGCCTGAGATTGCAACGCTCAATACCCGTCACTCAACATGCATCCCTACATACTTGGCAAAGGACTGCTGTGGAGTCATAGGCCTTTCAGTCTGGCCTTATGGTCATCAGGTACACCCCCCTCTAACCCACTGTGTTGTCCTCATCACTCCGCCCCCTCCCCCGATACTACCACTCACTTGCAGACTAGGGGAGCTCACAGCAGAAAATTAACCCACCAATCCACAAATAACACCTGGAGGAATCCCACAGGGAGAATGTGCAAACTCCAACCAGACTTCCCTGGAAGCCAGGACTGACCCTGGGTCGCTGGAGCTGGGAGGTAGCAGGCCCAATAACTGTGCCACCACCCCACCCAGACTAAATGAAAGGGTTAATGATTGACACGGTACTTGTGGTGTCAGAGTTGAGTGGCTTTGGCAGACTCAGGCTTCCTGCTGCTGTCAAAGCAGGTCTTGAAAGTGCAGATCCTTGTTCTGAGTAATCCTGGCCTCTTTTTAACTGTGACCACCCAGGACAATTCCTGCTAAGTTTTTGATCTTACTCCGAATGGCTACAGTAAACAGACACACAATCAGTAGCAAAAGACTGACCTTTGCTCCATGCCGTCCCGGCATCCCTAGGTCACCTGGCTCACCCTTTTCCACGCGACGGCAGAGAAAAACAGGAACAGGAGGGGAAGATTAGGAGAGACCAGTAAAGCAGATTCTGAACAAAGACAGCTAATAACCTTGGCTAATAGTACCTTAATATGTGTAATCTGTACATGGCATTCACAATTTTCGCAGATGCATTCTACAGATTAAAATGGGAAGATTTCATTTTGATCTGTCTCATTTTGATTTCTGTGTGGAGGAATGGTATTCATTTAGTTGATGTTTTTGGCAGAGAACTTGCTAATATTGGAGAAGAATTGTAAATAGCTGGAATTTTTCCCTTTTCATTCTATGATCAATGGTTTGTAAAGTATAAACCCAATAATTGACTTTTAATATCTTGTAAGTCTTGCAGAGGTTACAGTAAGATATAGCAGGTTCCTGTCTCACGGGGATTACAGCGGGAAACATACGGACTAAATCCATCCCAGCGTCACGGAGCAGTACAGATTTTCTGGAGAGAGCGGTCTAATGCTAACCCTGGGGTTACAGCAATGCTCCCACTTTAGTGTGGCCAATAGACTGAATTTCTCCATGGGGATAAAGCAGGGAATGAATGGTCAACAACTCACCTTGGAGTTGCACTGAGTTACAGACAGATTCCCCCGCCCCCCACCCTGGAGTTACAGAGAGGAACTGGCAGTCCCATCTCACACCCAGTGTTACAGTGAGGTAGCGATGGTTTCAACCAATCCAAGGTTCAAGTGAAGGACAACCTACCCCTCGTTCCAGGGTTACAAAGAAGTGTGTGGGGGGGGAGGTGGTTGGAGTAACGGTGAGGAACGCCAACCGCTTTGCTTCCCACTGCCTCTCTCCCATCCGACACTTTGCATTACAGTGACGTACCGTCAACGACTTCATTCTCAGCCCGCTACCATAGCTGGAGTGAGGTACAGCTGGCACTGCTGGGATCGGCGAAGCCCAGGCGACGATGGTCTCTGCACCACCTAAATCCCTCTTTTTCACTCCGCTCCTGGTGGTTGTATGTCCAAAGGTCTTGCAACCCAAGTTATTTCTGCTTTAGGAGTTTGAAGTACCGCCTCAGTCCAACTGCCTTGTTAATGAGCTAGTTACCTGCTTCTTTATGTTTCAGTGGGGGCAGCTGCTCGGGTGATAATGTACAAGAACGAGGACTATGGTGACACTCCAGTGGTCCAAAACGTGGAAACGACCACCCAGGTGAGGAGATCACTTCTCATTGCTGATGGTCCTGTGTATGCTGACCAATTAATAAAATCTATTGCCAATTTCGACTTCGTTGTTTAATGACTACACATGAAACCGCACAAAGTAAGTGGTCTCATCAAGAGGTTCCTGTCCATGGGTTACAACTTTCTGGGCACTCCATTGGCACATTAAATGGGTTGCACAATTAGTGGTGAATGACCAGCTCCCTTAAATTGGAATCACCACTCCTTGCAGGCATGTGGACCAGGTGACCTGCCCATTCTAAAGTGCTGCAGGGAAATTTGCACAGGAAACCATGTAGACCAGAAAATTCAATCAAGAGCAAGTTGCTCTGTCTGGACATCAGCACTGCCAAGCTCCAGAAACAGAATCACCAAGGCCAATGTCAGCTCAAGCCTGAGAGCAGTGCAGAGGACGAAGACCTGGTGGACCTTGCTCCACACTGGACAGAAAGCAGCTGCACATTCCTTGTGCAAAACTAACATTGGAGCCCAGAGAAAAAAGTGAAGTGGGACAAATGAATTTGAGAATTGTAAACCAGTGTGAATGGCTTCTAGTTAGAAAAGTCAACTGACCTTGGGCCCTGAAGCTCCGGGTAGGCCGATTTCCCCTCTTCCAGGTGGCCCTCCATCTCCTTTCTCTCCCTGTTTAAACAAGCAGAGTCACAGATCAATAGATCCTGATTTCCTGCAACAGTGAGACTGCAAATTCCTTCACCTAATCCAGGTTTCACTGGTCTTCCAGTCCGTGCAGAGTGAGATATAGAGACTTCGAATTATCTGATGGTAAATTCACAGAAAGGATTTTACTTGTGCGCATTGGGCGGAGTTTTGAGGCATTTTCAGGCATAGAGGGCATAACTGACGGTTAATATTTAAGTATAAAAGTAGCTGCTTCTTCAGATCAATTTATATTGTGTACAATTATATTTAAAACTGAAATGCATATCTTTTCTTGCTTTTCCCCTCATCCCCTTCTTTTGTTAAATTTATTGAGATACAGCATGGAATCGGCCCTTCTGACCCTCTGAATCTCTGAATCTGACCCAATGCCCAGATTTAACACCAGGACAATTTACAATGAACAGTTAACCTACTAACCGGTACGCCTCTGGAGCATGCAGAGGAAACCCACGTGGTCACAGGGAGAAATCCTCACAGGCAGTGGCGGGAATTGAATCTGGGTTGCCTGTACTGTAAAGCGTTGGGCTAACCGCTATGCTACTGCGCCGTTGCGGTGAGATTATATTATATATAAGGTGTGTATTACATTATGTATAGCTTGGTTCATGTCCCCTCAATATACACAAGATGTGTGACCTCAATACTGTAGGCTTTTGAGCACAGTCTGCTGACCTCACCTTTGTTCCTGGTAACCCCGGCAACCCAGGTTCTCCCTGAGGACCCCAAAAGCCAGGCTCACCCTAAAACACAAACAGCGAAGTTAACAATACACTCAATCACAATGTTGGTTTAAATCTTTAACTACTGAGGAAAAAAAAACACATTGAATTGAAATTAAGCAGTCACCCAAGTGGTTAATAGGCTAAAGGTTTGGTGATTAATAGATGCACCACAAGATTCATATGCAAAAACTGCATTTTAAAGAACCAGCCAATCATAAACAGCCATCAAATCTGAAGCAATACTGTGCACTGCAGAAGAGAAGCAAAGGTTGCAGTTTCATCAACAGCTAGCACCAGGGCACAATCATCTGAGCAATTGATATCAGCAACTTACAATAGGGAGGATGAGGACCTCGGCTGGGGAGCTGTGTCTGCCCATCACTGTCTCCATAACAGGATTTACAATTCAGATGGAAGTAAATGAAGCAGTTTCACGTTGGAAACAAGATGCCTCCCAAGGCACAGGGCATGAAATGAGAATCTGTAACTCCTTCACTTGCCCAGTAGCAGGATTGGACACCCTGAAGCACTGTGCTCTCGGGGCATTTGTGACCACAGCCCTAGGGACAGCACTCTGAGCTCTAGCACCCAGCTCCAAGCCAACTCAGCACTGTACTCTAGTTACAAGAAGCAATGCTGTTTCAGATCAGAAAGGACAGATGGGGTGTGGTGGGGGGGGGAGGCATTAGGGAGGTGGAGACAATCAGACAGTATTGGGGGTACAGCTTATTTCAATGTATTCAACGGGAGACAAAAGTACATTTGAAACTAAATCAGATATTCAAGTTCGTCCAGCAGTGTTGAGCTAGTTGTCCTGAGCTGCAGCCTTTGATGAAATGACTTTCACAAACTCCCAGCTGCATCTTTTCCAAACACAAGCACAGTGCCATGTGGGCAGGGCAGTGGATAATCCCGGAATTTGTCTGTGCCCCCGACCACAGAAACAAAAGGCCATGGATTTATTTACCCAGACGGTGAACACAATAGCATATTTCATGATTGATAGAGAGTTTCAACTCCCTCGGTCTCTCCATTCCACTCATACCTGAAAGATGAGATCAGTTTCTGATCCCTTTGTGACTAACTGGGCCAGATGAAAAGACGCATCTTATAAAAACTCAACTTGATTAAAATGGTATTCATTAGCCACCATTACGTTAGGAATTAGAAAATTGTTAACTTTTTACGTAATTCTGCTAAGTTAACAAATTTCACGTCACATGCGGGTGATAATAATGCTGATTCTGAAAACCGTTCCCCAAAGCATCAGTTAAAGATTGACTATCACGTTTGTTCCTTTTATGAGTTAGTTCACAGGTAGGATCTGGCACTATACTTTATTGAAGCAATTGTCTGGCTCTAGCATGTCAAGACACAGCTATCCTTCAATGCATACACTGGATTTATCCTCAAGCAGACAAACTTTGTTCAATCCAGATGTATGCAACCTAAACTGCAAATGCATGATAATGTCTCTTTTCTTTCCAAAAGTTCTTCATACAATATCCCCAACAGCCTGTACCAATAAAAAAAACAGCAACAGCCGATTAGATTCAATCCAAAAGAAAAAAAATGTCTTTATGTCAGTCCCATCCATTTTGTCCTCCCTCAGGACGGCACTAATACTTCAAGTAAAGAGATGCTTACGTGGCAAACCTGAGATGTGTACAAGATGTTGAGAAAATGCCATTGACCTGCAGAACTGAACGCAACTGCTCAGAGGCAGTGAGAGGTCCAAATGCCAGTTCCATAACTAGAAACTAACTGCAATTGCGAAACGCCAGAATTTTCAACACATTATTTAATTATCCTTCCATGATGGTGCTTCTATTTATGAGCTGTTTTATAGGTAGCATCTGAGGTGATTTTGCACATGTGTTGGATCAAGAGACAACGTCGTCTAATGCACGCTGAAGCAGCCAAACTTCTGCTCGATGCAAATGTGTGCAAATAAAAACTCCACCATAGCTTCTCATTACGTTTCTCCCAGCACACAGCTGTGGGGTTTCTTTCTCTCTTTCATACTGCCTCTCCTAACATCTTCGGCTTTCTCAAAACCTGCTCATTTCTCAGCACACTCTCCAACTCTCATCAGTCTCACCTCTCCTGTTACTCTGCACCATGTCACTTTCTTGCATCGTAAGTCTTATTGACCTGCCTGTGAGTGCACAGAAGGATGCCATTAAAAACCAAGAAAACCTACAGCACAATTCAGGCCCTTTAGCCCACAAAGCTGTGCTGAACATGTCCTTACCTTAGAAATTACCTAGGCTTACCCATAGCCCTCTATTTTTCTAAGCTCCATGTACCCATCCACGATTCTCTTAAAAGACCCTATCGTATCTCCCTCCACCACCGTCGCCGGCAGCCCATTCCATGCACCCACCACTCTCTGCGTAAAAAAACTTATCTCTGACATCTCCTCCGTACCTACTTCCAAGCACCTTAAAACTGTATCCTCTCGTGCTAGCCATTTCAGCCCTGGGGAAAAAGTCTCTGACTATCCACACAGTCAACGCCTCTCATCATCTTATACGCCTCTATCAGGTCACCTCTCATCCTCTGTCGCTCCAAGGAGAAAAGGCCGAGTTCACTCCACCTATTCTCATAAGGCATGCTCCCCAATCCAGGCAACATCCTTGTAAATCGCCTCTGCATCCTTTCTATGGTTTCCACGTCCTTCCTGTAGTGAGGTGACCAGAACTGAGCACAGTAGTCCAAGTGGGGTCTGACTGGGGTCCCACAGAGATGCAACATTACCTCTAATTTGACCCATTAGTTGACACCAGCTCCAAATCGAGCCATCCACCATCTAATTTTCCTCTACTCATTTCACTATAACTTGTAACTTCTCCTCTCTGACATGACTATCTACTTTCTTTTCATGTTTTTACAATTACCTGCACCAAGGGATGATTTAGATAATTTACCTTAGGCAATTAACCTATCGGTGCATCTTCAGGTGGAAATGGCAGCAGAGACCTACATGTTTATGGAGAGAATGGAAAAACACCTACACCAAAAGCACTTGAAGTCAGGATCAAAACTGGGACGCTGGAGCTGAGGCAACAGTTTCACCCATTCCACCTGCACACTTACCCTCAGCCTGTCCCTGCACCATTCCAGTGTGACTCTGAACTGGCATCATTTTCAGAGTCTCCCACCGTGGCCCATTCATTTTATATTCTACCGTGTATTCAGTAGAAACAATGAAAATACCACACGTGTATTCTGCTTAGGTAACGTCAGAGTGTGCTGATATATTAACAATCCCATAGATTCCACAGTTTGATCGGAAAGGCATCAACAATCGCTAGCCTCTTCCTACTTAATCAGGAGCAGCAACAGGTGATTCTTAGATGCCTTAAATCTGAATGAGGAGAGGCACTAATAAACCAAAGTTAGAATCGATGTCTCTAATTAAAAATATTGCTAAAACATGAAATTCACCATTCATGCTTTGACAGCTTTTTGAAAGGGCAGTCCCATTAGCTTCTCCCTCATATTGTTTCCACACTACCCTGTAATCATTATTTTACTTATCCAACTTAGTTTTGAAAGCAACTGCTGAATTTTCCAGCATAGTCAGCTGACAATCCAGCTCAGAAAATTAGAAATACTTTGAATTGAATTTTATGTAACTGACTAATTCACGGATAGCATATCAGCTGGTTGGTCTGATGAGCCTTTGGAAGAATTTTGTTGCATTTTGTATGCCAAGGAACAATGTCATTTGGGATGTTCTGTTTAACCAGCTTGAAAACACCAGAGGGAAGAATGTAGCCATCCACCAATAAGTGGTGTGGCTTATTCCAAGGTGATGGGTGATCAACATCTCACACATGCAAACACACAGGCAAATGCACTCACACTACAAGTACAAGCAGAGGCACTGGTACTCATGCAGAATGAAGGCGGGAGGGCTGTGTGCAACTTTGTCCTGTCTTTCTTGATTAGTCTCCAATGGACTAAAGCAGCTAATTGTTGTATAAAGTAACATTTTCACCGGCACATGCAAAGCCTCTGAGTTCTGTACATCTGCATGTTGTGCTTGATATTCATTTCATGAAAACGTGTGCATCTGACTTGCACAGGTCGAGGAGGACAATGGCCAGCTGGAAGCATTTGTTTTAGCTTTTTTTTCTAAGTAATCCAGATCTATAATTGCAAGAAAAAAGAATAATCTTCACTGGGGTTTGCCTACAAATAGTGAGCCCAAGTTCTGGAGGATGTTCCAGATTCCGCCCGCAGGCAATGAAAAGTACAGACCTTGCAGGACTAGGAAAATAAGAAACAACAGGGGTTGGTCGCATGGTGCTTGTCCCACCACACAAAAGGGTCATGGTTGATCTGAATGTTGGCCTGAATACTGTTTTACTGGTTGCTCCGCATAAACCTCAGTTCCTTTGTAGTCAAAAAATCTATACCCATTTTAGTCTCGAAAATAATGAGCATCTTAGAAACCACAGCTCTGTGGGGTAGAACATTCCAAAGATTCACAATGTCTGGGAAAAGATATTTTTCTTTAGCTCTTCTTAAGCAGGTGAATTTTTAAAATTCTGACATTATATACCCCCCACTCCCAAACCAAGTTCCACATTTCAATGTCAGGGAAAACATTCTCACATCATTCAACATGGTCACCTCTCATTCCTCTAAACTTCACAGCACATGGGTCTAACCTACTCAATACTACCAGTGAATGGTACTGAATGGAAGTCTAGGAAAAGGACTGATCCTAACGAGTGATTCCTAAAACTCTGCAGCGCATTTCATTTATTTTCTTTTTATAATAGAGCTGTTGAGTGACTACAGGAATTAATTCAAGTGAAGCATGGTTTTAGTTGTTCAACCAAAGCATTGAGTACCTATTTTGAAAATAATTTAAAGAAAAACACATTTGCTTTTAATTTTGAAAGGTTCAATAGGAAATGTTTTGCCTTGGTAAGTACAAATAATATAATTTAAAGGTCTGCTGTTATACCTGTGACTTTTGTTGGTCAATAAGCTCAAATCACTAAATATTACTACTTCTGCCTCCTATGAACCTTTGAACTTCTTCACCCTATTGTTGGTAATGGACTTTAAAGGGCTTGTTATCAAGTAGTTTATTTACACTCACTTCTAAACTTAAACACCAAGAAAAAACTTCTAACTTGAGTTGTTGCAAGTGGTAAGGAAAATGAGGATGCTGGGAAAAGCAACCAGGAGTCAGATGGGTTTGAGTGAGTGACGTACGTGTGTGTGTGTGTGTGTGTGTGTGTGTGTGTGTGTGTGTGTGTGTGTGTGTGTATGTGTGTTTGTAACAGAGAGAGAGAATTCAGTGTAGTCATTCTCTTTCCCTTGAACCCCTCACTCCTTCACCCTCTCCCTCCTTTCTCCCTTTGTGTACACATTTTCTCCTCGTTCTCTCTTCCTCACCTCCCTCTCATACCTTCATCATATTCTTTACTCTTTCCTACGCAGAGTTCTCCTCCTTTCCACCACACTCCCTCTCCTACTGCCTTGCTCTCTTCTGCATGTGCCTCCTCCCAGTCGCAGGGGTTTCCAACCTGGAGTCCATGGCCCTCTTGCCCAACAGTATTACCCAGGGCATGAAAGAGGTTGGGAACCCCTGCCCGTCAGCCTCTTTCACAAGGCCTCATTGGATCTGTTATCTACAGTTCTGGAGCTACTTTAAGTGTGGGAACAGACTGCTCCTGTTATCAATAGAGCAGGAAGGAGGCGGCTTAGAGAACAGAACCTTTAAGATTGTGCCAAGCCTGGTGAGCCAGGAATCTGGCTTGCCATTGTATAGGATAGACAAGGATCAGGGTAGGAGAGTGGCAGTGGAGCCAGATATGGATGGGATTGAGTAATCCGGGCTCAGCAGGGTTGAGCAGGGGTGGGGTTCATAGATCGGGCCGAACATGAAGGTGATCATGGACTGAGCCTGACTTCAGCTGAAGTGGTTGCTCCAGATTCCAGTGTCCAAGCCGCAAAGGATGTGCCCGGAGGGAGGTGACCCACAGAAGGCTCTGCTGAATCCACATGCACATTAATTGTGTGGATCAATGGCAAAAAATGAATAGTCTAATAGATAGAAACAGAACATTACCACAGAAACGGTGTGATACATGTTTGAGAGTAAAATCCCAGGTGGTAAGTGAATGAAATGGTTTGCTCGTAGAGAGCTAAAGTTTCTTTTAGCCTGTCCTTTCCCCTTCAGACTTTGCCACGCACAGTGCCAATAATGCACTGCCATCTACTGTGCTCTGTCTTTCTACAAACTTTCCTAATTATGGGAGAATCCAACTTTAGATCTCCCATTTCAAGCTGAGTACGGCTTTGCTCTTCTTGCTGAGGAAAGTCAAGGAATCTCCAAAGGAAGACAAATCTCTCCCCCCACCCCCCCCCACTTCAAGGCTTGCCTGAGCAGCTGGGTGGATCAATATCCACAGGTACAGGTACAGGTATTAGTCTGTTCTGTGCCAATGAAGTCCAACATAATGATCACACTTACATCATTCTGATGAAAGATTGTGTCCCATTGTACTTCAAACCATAAGGGAAATGTTCTACCGTGGGTTCTCGGAGTTCAAATTCCACTACTGCCATCACGTTCCATGCATGGTGATGTTAACTGCCACCATTGCCATGATATTCCACATTGCCACTGTACTCTATGTGTGGGGAAAATTCCCTTTCTGTCATTGACGAGGAAATTCTCACTGCTGTCCTTAGTGTTCCTGACGCAGCTGGTTTCATTAGTAAGCTCAGGATTGAATTAGCATTGGCGATCTGATTGCTTCAGTCCTGAGATTCATTTTCTGTTGCCAAGGTTTTGTCTTATCCTCAACTTCTAAAACTTGACATAGTACCTGAAAGCAGGATGTCTCTCCTACTTTTCAGAATTATTAAATTCGGCAGACAAATATATTGCGAGATGGACAATAGGCATCTGCATTAATAGCATTCTTCTTGCAGTGCTGCTTAAATCAAAGTTATATTCAAAGATGATCGTTGCTAGAATTTTCAAATAGCCGATCAAGCCGAATTTCCAAAAAAGTGATGAAGAGGTCAGAGAAGAGTGACCATCGAGATCCTAGTTCACAAGTATTCTTGGAAACACACACACACACACACACGCACACACACATGGACACACATGGACATACACATGCTCACACACACAGGCACACACACACACACAGACACATGCACACACACGTACACAAATGCACACACACACACACACACACCACAAAGTACTATTAGTGACCCTTAGTGGCTCACGCCTGTTTTGCAGTTGTCTGTACAAGATCTGTGCTTGGAGCAGCAGATAATTGTACTGGTCTCCTAGAATATTAAAGTGCATTTTGATTTTTAATGGCTGTGAATTTGCTTTCTCCTAGTTAAGAGGAAGTAATGCACAGCTGAGGTGCTTAAAAACTTAAGCACAATAAATTACACTGCGCCTTGCAGCAGATCTCATGTCTGTAAATGTGCACGTTCACTTTTGTATTATTGACCATTGATAAAATTACACAATCCAAATGTACATAGGTACTGGCAATGAAGGGCATTGTCAAAACTCCTCTGCAATTCCTACACTAAATGAACAGGGATAAACAAAATTGTATCATAATTGGTGAATTTATTGGAAGACAGTAACTATATGTCTGAAGAAATTCAGGACTCCAAACTAAAAAAAATACAGGGAATTTTGAAAAGCTAAAAACGGAATAAAGAAAACACTTCTAGGGGTTTCATATTTCATTAATTTTACTCTTCAATGTTAAAAATTGAAAATAAATCTCAGGAACATTTTGCTGGACAGAACTGGAAGTTGTAAAGAACATATTTTTTCCTGATGTGAAAATCATAGTGCTTAGTGTTAAATTGAGTAGATTGTATTTCACTGGGGAAAAACATGTCTAGTCTAACATTTGGACAAATACAACAGCCAAGTTCTGTAACTTATTGGGACGTAAAATTAATTGATGGCTTCATTGTACTTTACAAAAATCCTGTACGAAGGAAATTCTTCAGGAGCAACTTAAGGGAATGAAGCTACCAGCAGATGTGTCACTATTCATTTTTTACCGTATTTCAGTTTTCCTTGGTAAAATGGAGGAGACAATTTGTACTTCCTGCAAATTTATGAAACTGCAATCTTACATCATTAAAATGAGTTACTTTTGTTGTAAAAGGTAATCTAAATGTTGATATATGATTGTGTTTCCTGTGAGAATTTGTTCCTGTTAGAGGTCATTGTTAGGGTCAATGAGTAGAAATTCTTTTGAAGGGTTAATTCATCTGTAACAAGCAAGCTGTATGGTCAAAAGTGGCAGTAGTATGGAGGGCAGCAAGGGTTGCTGTGTGTTCCACTGCTTTATTTCCCTGGGATTTCAATGAATATTCTCGCCTAGCTACAGGCACCATGGAAAAGATTCCAGTGCAATTTATACAGTTTGTATCAATATGAGTTCAGATGTAAAACTGTTGTATGACTGGCTTGTCAGAGTGGTATTGGGAGTAGTGAGTCTGATCAAATATCTTGATGGGGTTGAAGCTCTGAAAGTCTTTCTGTTTAAGAGTGAAGTGAAGCACGTTTGATCTTCATGTATTCTAGTGTATCTCTTTTTGTAAATGCACTCATCTGCAGTTTCTCCACTCAGTGAAATATCCTAACCAAGGAACTAGTAACCTTAAATACATGTTACATGGCACCTGTCACCTGATCCTTCCTAGGTGGGTGTAAGTGACTGACATGTTACAGACTTACTGGGTTATGCCTGGCAGGAGAGTTACAGGTGCTGGTGTTAGGCCCGGACAAAGAGCAAAGTGCTAAATCCAGTGCCGGCACTATTAATTTGAAGACTAAGGGGTTCATTTGGCCACATAGATTAAATTGTTTATATAAAGTTACTTGCCTTTATTCTTTATAAAAGTTAGTAATACAAGTTAATCAACTCATCCTTTTGTGTCCAGTGTACCAAATGCAATTGATTTTCAATATAGTTAGTGAGAATACACTATCCTCATTCCAATAACGCCTTTATCCCACTGTGAAATACTTGTAGTTCCTAATAACTTTGGAGTGTGAAACAAATTGATTTTGACGGGAAGAGGACTAATCACTCCTCATACAGCACAAGAACAAAGTTTTCCATGATGGAACCTATTCACCCATTTTGTTTTTTGCTGTACAGAGGCCCTGCAAATGATTTCCTGCCTCAGAGACAAACACTGCTGGTTGAATAAGAAATCGGGATTCTAAACAAATCATATGCTGAACCTTCCTCTATCCAACAATGACATTCATTTATTGAGAGTGTTAATGTACGGAGGAATTCAACATCGAAACAAGCATTGAGCCCATGGTAGCCATCAAGAAAACACTTACACTAATCCCAATTTATTCTTCTTATATTCCCCTGATTCTACCATTCACTTGCACACTATTGCGGCCTGCCAATCTATCAACCCGTGTCGCTGGGATTGGGAGGAACTCAGGTCACCAGGAGGAAAGCAGCACGGTCGCAGGGGAAACGTATAAGCTTCATACAAAAAGCACTGGAGGTCAGGACTGAACACTGATCTTTGGCGCCGTGCACCGCAGCTTCACCAGCCGTCCCACAGTGCCCCTGGAAGGCTAAGCAGCATTTCTGTTTTATGGCACATCAGCAAACCAAATTAATAATTCTGCTGCTTGGATGTTGCCAATGCACCAAGTAGGCATTCTTCTTCCTCTAATACGGAAACTGTTATTAATAAAAATACAGTATAGAAATTTACCTCGAATGTTGACAGCTAGGTTGTCTCCATGTACTAACTTCAAATGAACATATCTCTTAATTGAGTGAAGTAAGTAGCTCCAGACTATTTGTTACGCTCTCAATCAGGACGATTGCTGTTATGTTGCTCTACCTCAATGCACTACATAAAAATTTGGTTTATATGAACTGTAGACAAGACTATATCTCAGTACATGTGACAATAATTAACCAATTCCAATTCAGCTTCCAATATATTGGTTTCATGGATATGCTGTTTACAATAATTAACACAGGTGGACTTTAGTCAGGAAATTGGGAAATTCCTTTCTACAATAATTATATTTATTTGACATTGTGCCTTTGTAAAATGCTCTGTTCATTAAGTTTTCTTTCCCGGCCAGATTTGTGCAAATGCATATAAATATGCCATCTGATCAACTTCAATGAGAAAAAAATGCAGAAAAATCTAAAAAAAAAGAGTTCTGATAGATTCTGATTTACAGAATCCAAACTGTGGACGATTTTCAAATTGAAACTGCCAAAGCAAATGTCAAAAATAAAATGATGGGAAGCGCCACAGACAGAAACGAGTGACCAGTATCAGAAACCAGGCAGGCTAACGACAGCTTTACTTCACATCCATCCCAAAGTACAGTCTGCAACAGTCATTACCTTTATCCCAGGGAGTCCAGGAAGCCCAGGAAGACCTGGTTCACCCTACATAGGAAAATTACAAAACATTATAGAAAAGTGTTCAGCTATCTCAAGAATCTTCTTTATCTCCACCTCAATGGTAGCTAAGCAATACCCCGATTTAAGGATCAAAAGTTAGCAAATATAATAGGCCTTTCATTTCTTTCCCAGGCAGTGTGATTTTATCTGTTTTTCAGCAAGGGAGTATTTTAGCTTTTTATTGATAAATCACGTATGAATGTGAACTGCGGCAAGGTTGTTGTATAAAGTCGTTCACGTTGCCAATTCTGTATGTGAAGTCACTGTAATGCAGTACTAGGTGGCAGCATGTAGTAAAACACGACCCATTCACGTTTGGGACTCGGTGCCAGAATGGAAAAGCTAAAAGGTTCCTCCTTATGATTGCAATGAGGTGAACTGACAGTAAACAAGCTTTGGTCGTCTGGGTCCATCTCCCGGTGGACATGAACCCCTATACCATTCAGATGGGCCCTCATTCTGGAACTAATTTTCATTGAGTAATCTTGCATCTTAATCTGTCAATCAGATCATGCTCAACAAAAAAAGACCCAAATGTTCAGGCTTAGCATTAAGCACTGCTGCAGATGTTATTAGGGGTGTTCAACTTGAAGGATGTCAGTCAAGGTTTAATACCAGATATGTACTTGTTATTTGATTTTGATTGCTAGAGATGCACTGTCACTACTAATGTGTAAGATTTACTCACAGGCACATCTTCCACTGAATAAGACTATTTGTTTTCTTTTTCTTCCTTCCTGAGATGTCTTGACTCTTGTACTTGAGATATACCAGGACAAATTGCTCCGCCAAATGACCATTCCTAACTCGTGAGCCTAGATCTCTAGACAGCAGTAAACTGGACTCTCTGGTGCACTTTCTGACAGTGCAGCCTTGATCCTTGCCCCATCAGGCGTCTATGACAGACGTGCTTTTCTACAGAGGGAACTGGTAGCAAGAAGTAAAGCAAAAGGGATAGATTTTTCTGAATCTCTGGGCCAGAGGAGCGGAGGCCATTTGGAACATTTCACTATTAATGTAAGTTAGCTCAGAGTAGATGGAATTTCAGCCCTGACTGTCCTCAACTGCATGTGAAGCCAATGCATAGTGGCAAACTTACTTACTGAGGGAGCAGTAATGATTCATTTATGATTATCTTACAATGTGCCATGATTCAGAGGATTTACTGACCACAGTTGCTCTTTTGTTCAATCCAGACGGGACACTAAGTTTTTGTTTATGAATTTTGAAGGGATATCACTAGGATAAGAAAGCATTTCTTTTTGAAAAGAAGATAAAGAAAATATGTTGTTGCCTATATAGCAAAGAAACAAACTCCAAACATTGAAATAAAAATACAATTTCAAGATTCAACAGGATCAGAGCATTGACTGCTACTGCATCGTTACTCGAACATGTGCTGGTTTCTGACGGACCAGTGGAATGCCATGCATACCACACTGATTAGCTGATGTGAAGTTGATGGAAGTTCAGCGACTTGACACTAGACATGTCTTGTTTTGATCACTTCCATGCCCAGACTAACTCCAGCTAACTCCAAAAATGATGTCACCAACAGGCATTGCAACAGATACTTAGTAATTTACTGTTGGGGCAGAAAGGTAAGCGTATCAGGAGCAAAGAGGTAAATGTTTTAGATATGATCTTTGATCAGAAGTGGTAAGACGTCTCACTCAAGTTGTTAAACTCTCCTTCCTGTTTCAGTTAGTGATTGAAGTGCACTGGATTTTCAGTGCTCTGTTTCTCTCTATCTCACATCTCCAACACTTTTGTTTAAAAACTCATTTCCATGTCCTTTACCTGCGACACCATTCCAGTTATTTCTGTAGCAAAAGCGAGCTGGACACAGACAGGGAACTACTGCGTTTCTACGTACTGCACCACACAGAGAGACATAAATGCATACACGTGAAATAAATAGGGAGAGGAATGCAATGGTCCTTTAAATAGGGAAACATCAGCACGGACAACCTCATCAATCAGAAATTATTCAACAGCTTGGTAATAACAGAAATTAATGCACAAATAAGCAAAATGTGATCAGCATATATCTTTGGGGCAGTCCACCAATGTGAATTTAATATGTTGGTGTATTTGGGAAAGAAGAAGGTGGCTGAGCTTTTAAAACATTACAGCTACTGTACCTGGAGAAGTCTCTCCTTCTCCCAAAATCTCACTCACAAAGCATTCATAATCAATGTGTTCATTTGTCTGCTAATGGATGCATTTAATCTGGAGTCAAACTTGAGAAAGAAGCACAGATCAATATGCCATGGCAGCTCCTGAGAGTCTAATTTTAGGTGTGCTTATGTCAGAATAGGAAGTGCTGATAGGAAGATACGGCAGCTGCAAATACTCCACACAAGTGATAAACTGAATCAGTTCAGCCCGATCATTGGACGGGAGGAAGAAGAAAGAAAATTTAAAAAAAAGGCTGTTTGGCAGTGTAATTCTGGGGCTTTAAGAAGGTAAGATGTCAACATGGTCAGTGCCAAAATAAGGGATCAGTTATTCATATTTATGAGGCAAAACACCGGGCAAAGAAATGTGACATGGTGCAGAAGAATTGAAGGGGATATTGCAAATTAGAATAATATGACAAAGAGAACCCAAGACAGACCAGACACAGATTGTCTTTTTCTGGTCGGCAAGATAAAATGAGGGGTATACCATAAGGACCAGAGCAGAGGAGAATCAACCATTTATAGTTCGTACAAATGAAGGCGCCAACTCTGACAGTGAGCACAGATTCAATGGGTTGAATGGCCCTTTACATCAGAAGGTAATATGAAATATGAAAACTTTGCTAAATTCACTGATGACACAAAGATAAGGGGAAAAGCGAAGATAAGGGAGCACGATGAGGTTAAAAGGGATATTGATAGATTGTGAGTTGAACATCAACTTGCAAAATGTGGCATTATGGAAAATGTGAAATTGCCCACTTTGGTGGTAATAAGGCCATATATTATCTCAATGAGAGATTGCAAAGCTGTGAGATGCAGAAGGGTCTGGTTATCCTATTGCATAGTTTGCAAAAGGCTAGACTGTGCAGGCATGCCAACCAAGTGTTACAGTTTATTGCTCGAGGCATTGGAGGGAGGTTATGTTTCAGGTGAAATAATTTCTGGAATTCTGTATTGATTTTTTTAATTTGAGAAAAGGTGTTAATGCACTTAAAGATTTTCAGAGTCAATTAACTAGCTTGATAACTGGGATAGGGAGGTTGTCTTTTGAGGGAAGTTTGGACAAGCTAGGCTTGTATTGGTTGAAGTTTAGAATGAGAGGGAACTGAAGTGAAACATGAAGCTTCTGAGAGATTTCAACAAGGTGGATAGGGAAAGGATAGTTGCTCTGTGAGAGAATCTAGAACTAGGAGTCTTTAAGAGAAGGGTTTTCACATTTAAGATAGTGATGAGGTGAAATTTTCTCCCTCAAAGATCGGTTAAAGTAAAGGCTCTGGATAGCTTAAGGCAAAGTTAAATAGATTCTTGATAAGCAAAGGATACAAGGTCATTGTAGTTTTAAGAATGCAGAGCTGACATTACAATTTGAGAAGCCTTGATCTTATTAAAGGGTGAATCAGGCTTGAGGGCCCAAATATCCTGCTCCTGCTCCTAGATATATGCTCTTCTATATTTTAATCTTAAAAATCTGTATTTGGTGCATATATTGAAATAAACTCTTATTCAAAAACATATTGGATGCTTAAAAGGCTTTCTGCAAAGCTGTCAGATTGGGTGAAGTAGGGGGCGAATGCCACTCCAAGAAGGGAGGGAGACAGAAGAAGGGAAGTTATAGGCCAGTTAGCCTAACCTTGGTTGTTGGGAAGATGTTATAGAACACAGAACATAAAATAGTACAGCATATTACAGGCCCTTCGGCCCACAATGTTGTGCTGACCCTCAAACCCTGCCTCCCATGTAACCCCCCTACCTTAAATTTCTTCATGTACCTGTCTAGTAGTCTCTTTAACTTCACTAGTGTATCTGCCTCCACCACTGACTCAGGCAGTGCATTCCACGCACCAACCACTCTCTGAGTAAAAACCCTTCCTCTAATATCCCCCTTGAACTTCCCACCCCTTACCTTAAAGCCATGTCCTCTTGTATTGAGCAGTGGTGCCCTGGGGAAGAGGCGCTGGCTATCCACTCTATCTATTCCTCTTAATATCTTGTACACTTCTATCATGTCTCCTCTCATCCTCCTTCTCTCCAAGGAGTAAAGCCCTAGCTCCCTTAATCTCTGATCATAATGCATACTCTCTAAACCAGGCAGCATCCTGGTAAATCTCCTCTGTACCCTTTCCAATGCTTCCACATCCTTCCTATAGCGAGGTGACCAGAACTGGACACAGTACTCCAAGTGTGGTCTAACCAGAGTTTTATAGAGCTGCAGCATTATATCGCGACTCTTAAACTCTATCTCTCGACTTATGAAAGCTAACACCCCATAAGCTTTCTTAACTCCCTATCTACCTGTGAGGCAACTTTCAGGGATCTGTGGACATGTACCCCCAGATCCCTCTGCTCCTCCACACTACCAAGTATCCTGCCATTTACTTTGTACTCTGCCTTGGAGTTTGTCCTTCCAAAGTGTACCACCTCACACTTCTCCGGGTTGAACTCAGTCTGCCATTTCTCAGCCCACTTCTGCATCCTATCAATGTCTCTCTGCAATCTTTGACAATTCCCTACACTATCTACAACACCATCAACCTTTGTGTCGTCTGCAAACTTGCCAACACACCCTTCTACCCCCACATCTAGGTCATTAATGAAAATCACAAAAAGTAGAGGTCCCAGAACAGATCCTTGTGGGACACCACTAGTCACAACCCTCCAGTCTGAATGTACTCCCTCCACCACGACCCTCTGCCTTCTGCAGGCAAGCCAATTCTGAATCCACCTGGCCAAACTTCCCTGGATCCCATGCCTTCTGACTTTCTGGATAAGCTTACCGTGTGGAACCTTGTCAAATGCCTTACTAAAATCCATGTAGATCACATCCACTGCACTACCCTCATCTATATGCCTGGTAACCTCCTCAAAGAACTCTATCAGGCTTGTTAGACATGATCTGCCCTTCACAAAGCCATGCTGACTGTCCCTGATCAGACCATGATTTTCTAAATGACCATAGATCCTATTTCTAAGAATCTTTTCCAATAGCTTTCCTACCACAGACGTAAGGCTCACTGGTCTATAATTACCTGGACTATCCCTACTACCTTTTTTGAACAAGGGGACAACATTCGCCTCCCTCCAGTCCTCCGGTACCATTCCCGTGGACAATGAAGACGTAAGGATCCTAGACAGAGGCTCAGCAATCTCTTCCCTCGCCTCGTGGAGCAGCCTGGGGAATATTCCGTCAGGCCCCGGGGACTTCTCCGTCCTAATGTATTTTAACAACTCCAACACCTCCTCTCCCTTAATATCAACATGCTCCAGAACATCAACCTCACTCATATTGTCCTCACCGTCATCAAGTTCCCTCTCATTGGTGAATACCGAAGAGAAGTATTCATTGAGGACCTCACTCACTTCCACAGCCTCCAGGCACATCTTCCCACCTTTATCTCTAATCAGTCCTACCTTCACTCCTGTCATCCTTTTGTTCTTCACATAATTGAAGAATGCCTTGGGGTTTTCCTTTACCCTACTCACCAAGGCCTTCTCATGCCCCCTTCTTGCTCTTCTCAGCCCCTTCTTAAGCTCCTTTCTTGCTACCCTATATTCCTCAATAGACCCATCTGATCCTTGCTTCCTAAACCTCATGTATGCTGCCTTCTTCCACTTGTCTAGATTTTCCACCTCACTTGTCACCCATGGTTTCTTCACCCTACCATTCTTTATCTTCCTCATCGGGACAAATTTATCCCTAACATCCTGCAAGAGATCCCTAAACAACGACCACATGTCCTTAGTGCATTTCCCTGCAAAAACATCATCCCAATTCACACCCACAAGTTCTAGCCTTATAGCCTCATAATTTGCCCTTCCCCAATTAAAAATTGTTGGAGTCAATTGTTAAGGATGTGGTTTTTGGGTACCTGGAGGCACATGACAAATAGGCCAAAGTCAGCATAGTTTCCTTAAGGGAAAACCTTGCTTGACAAATCTGTTGGAATTCTTTGAGAAATAACAAGCAGTATAGTCAAAGGATAATCGGTGGATGTTGTGTACTTGGCTTTTCAGAAGAACCTTGACAAGTTGCTGCACATGAGGTTCCTAAATGAGGTAAGAGCCCAGGGTATTACAGGAAAGATACTAGCATGGATAGAGCATTGGCTGGTTGGCAGGAGGCAAAGAGTGGGAATAAAGGGAGCCTTTTCTGGCTGGTCGCTAGTGACTAGTGGTGTTCCACACGGGTCTGTGTTGGGACAGCTTCTTTTTACATTGTATGCCACTGATTTGGATGATGAAATTGGTGGCTTTGTGGCCAAGTTTGCAGATGATACAAAGATAGGTGGAGGGGCAGGTAGTGATGAGGAAGCAGGGAGCCTGCAGAAGGACTTAGACAGATTAGGAGAACGGGTAATGAAGTGGCAGATGGAATACAGTGTTGGGAATTGAATGGGAGAAGGAATAAAAGTGTAGACTATTTTCTAAATGGAAAGGAAATTAAAAATCCGAGTTGCAAAGGGATTTGGGAGTCCTCATGGAGGATTCTCTAAAGGTTAATTTGCAGGTTGAATCAGTGGTGAGGAAGACAAATGTAAGGATGTAATGCTGAGGCTTTATAAGGCAATGGTGAGGCTTCACTTGGAGTCTTGTGAGCAGTTTTTGTCCCCTTATTTAAGAAAGGATGTGCTGACATCGGAGATGGTTCAGAGGAAGTTCACAAGAATGATTCCGGGAATGAAAAAGTTATCCAATGAGCAGTGATTGAAGGCTCACTGGAATTTAGAAGAACGGCGGGGTGTGGAATCTCATTGAAACCCATCAAATGTTGAAAGGCCTAGACAGAGTGGATGTGTAGAAGATGTTTCCTATGGTGGGGGAGTCTAGAACCTGCGGGCACAGTCTCAAAATAGAGCAGCATTCATTTTTAAATAAAGAATAGGAGGATTTATTTAGCCAGGGGGAGATGAATCTGTGGAATTTGTTGCCAAAGGTGGCTGTGAAGGATAGGTCACTGGGTGCTTTTAAGGCGGAGGTTGATAGACTCTTGATTAGTCGGATGTAAAAGGTTACGGGGAGAAGGCAAGAGATTGGGGTTGAGAGGGAAATGGATCAGCCATGATGAAATGGCAGAGCAGACTCGATGGGCCAAATGGCTTAATTCTGCTCCCATGTCTTGTGGACTTATGGTTTTATTCCTGGTCTACAACTTCAGGCTGAAACTGCTCTTCGGAATATAGTAGGTTTTAATTCCTAGTAATTTCTATACAAACATGATTTGTCTTCATAAAGGAAGAGAAGGATTGCACGTAATTTTTGGCCCATTAATATTAAATGTATTTTTACTGACAATACCTTTCTCAGTTCTGTCAAAGGTCAACCTTATTTATTCTCCTTGCAAATACTTCAGGATGATATTAAATTAATCACTAAAAACAAATCAAAAGTGCTGTAATTTGAAGAATAAAAAACGAGATTTATTGAAAAAAGTAGATTTCAGGACAGATTTGAACTTTTAAAATCCAATGTACTCAGATTATCCCTGGTGAAGGATTGAGAACTGCAAAATTGTATAGATGAAAAAAAAACACAAAGAATTAGAAAGTACAAAAAGTACTTCATAAATTTAAGTTTGGTAGATATGTTCAAAACTTCATCATGATCTCTTATGATTGTTTTTTAAGAGTATGAAATTCACAAGGTAGTGTTTTAGTAAAGCATTCAGGATTAGAGCGTGTTAGGGCAACACAATAAAGTGTGTTAGTGAAAACATCACAATCCTTTAATTGTTATTACTTTGACTTATTCCGAACTGCTTGCTATTGTATAGTCAGCTTTGGTTATCATCTGAGATGCCTGTCCCTGCCCCCATGTTAATTATTTCCTCTTGTTCTTTCCTTCCTAGGTAATCAGCAGATGCAAAAGCAAATCCAGAAAGCCCAAATCACTCTGCCCGAAGACTAACCCATCTGCAAACTCATAGTCATATAACAGATAGAAAGAACACAAGGCATGCTTTTTTGTCCTCTGATTTACCTTTTGTCCATGAGCTCCAGTTTCACCTGGTTCTCCCTGTAGAGTAAACATTAAAAGAAAGATGCCATTCACCCAATGGTCCAAATAGAGCCAAAGAAACATTAGAGCCTGGAACTTCAGTAGAAGGACCCGTCTAACCTTTATTCCTGCAGCTGAAGATCCAGGGTCACCCTAAGTACAATCACAGGAAAAAGAAAGCAGTCATTAACCACACAAGGAAGTAGACAGCCTGGGCATACTCTTTGCAGGTGATCTGGCTGTTCATTTCACTCTTGTTTTCAGGATCTTTATTGGATACAAATGGACTTCTGCATTAGTTTATATTAAAATTGCCATAAGCTATATTTCATTTGAAACCTGCTGCTATGGCATATGCTGGAGGCGTAAAGGGACAATACAAATGCAACCCTTTCTTTCTGCCCTTATTGCTCCAAATAGTTTGTCTCTTTGATCAAATCAGAATGCTTGGCAGCTCTGGGTTAAAGCAGCACTATTTCTGCCTGTGCCTCTCCATAATCATCCATGGCAAGTGAAGCAAGATGGATAAATACTCGTTTCACTTGTAGTTCTTCGGCCGTGCACCTGGTGGCCCAGGTGTGAGATGATGCAGAATTACAGTCTTGAGCATTGAACATCTGGAAATTCATAGCCTCTGGATTACATGCTCGTCTTGAGCAGATCTGAGAGAATAAAAACACTCCAAACAAAAGCTGTAGGTCCTAAGGAATTAACCGGTGGGAAGGAGGACAATTCTGTTGTTGGTCTTCAGGGGAAAAGAATTTATAAAACACACAGCATAATCAATGGGTCCACACATCATTACTATCAGTCTCCGATTTGAAAAGATAACATAAGCTTTGTATTAGTGCACAGTGTGTAATCTAAAGGTGGTTAGTGATACAGTCATTGCCTGTAAACGGGTGTAATCCAGAAGACATCAGTATCCTTTCACTCTACTTTGTTGTAGCCCTAGAATTCTGAACACGTCCATCATACTTCATTGCAAATTAATAGTTTCCAGGTACTATCACGACAATGCTAATCTCAGCATGGATGAACATCCCTTTTTCACCCAGTCTCAGTACCTATCAGTTTATAGCCACCGGTAAAATCAAAACTCCATCCACTCTATTGATTGGATCCCATTGAGACCAGGAAAAGTCATCAGTGAGGAGTCTCTGAGAGAGCCAATATGAAATGCTGTGAAACTTTACTGCTTAAAAGGATTCAGCTCCACTTCATCCAAATTATGAGAGAGAATAGATTATACCATTTGCCAGTCAAGTGCTAGAGGTAAAAGGTATGATACTGACTCACTGCTTACAGAAACTAACTGTATGTCATACCACTTCGAGAAGTTAATATTCAAACTTGACTTATTACAATCAGAGTTTGCTGATGAATTCAGATTTATTAACTAGGCCAAACCAAATGCTTTATTTGAATTAGCTTGATTTTAGGCAGACTGATATTTTCTGCTTCACAGTTATGAACAAAACAGAAGGATCTGAAATTTTTAATGGATTTTTATGTTTTATTCACGCTGTGTTTTACAAAGCAATTTGCAATTATAAAAATTGCATTTATTTACATTTGCTAGGGGCTAGTGCTTTTAATATAATTAAGTTTCCCAATACCTTCCATAAAACCAAAAAAAATGACACAGGAATCATGAAAGAAAACTCATTTTGTTATTCCTGCATTAAGCTTCATTCTAATCCGCAACATTGAAGCCATTATTGACATTCCAACACATTGTCCTGTAGGGCTCAAACAAATAGGAAAGTGAAAGCTTCTCACTGTAATGCTCATGGCTTGCTTATCACGCTGACCAATCCCCACAGGTAAACCAAATTCAACTTCAGGTGCATTGCCAAGTCAAATCCTGAAACATTAAAATCCTAAAGAAAGAATTAAGATAATTTAAGTTAAGTAGGCTTTCGGGCTTTCCCATTCTGTCCGCTGCATGTCATTTACTATTAAGAATTTTTCTGCATATATATTTTTCCTCAAGGAAAGTTTGGTATAAAAATTCCCAGAGCTCCAAAGGTCCAGAAAATTAATTGTCTTCCACTCCTTATTCCTGATTGTTTATTTTCTGCAGCCACATCTCCAGAGTTCTTGCAGCATTAGAGCCAGAACATTCATGGAATACTTCATCAGCCTGGACATGAACTGCAGGGTGATTCTCTGCTGATACCAATGCCAGGGAATTGTACAGAAAATATAGGGATACAGTGCCTATGATTTTTCCTTCCTCTCTTTTGAAAGGACACCCAAAGTCCTAATCCTGTTAAAAAATTTACTTCTGTAATTTTTAGAAATAATTAATTAATAGGGTCAACTGCATCAGTGGGAGTCTTTTCTCACTCTGCTTGCTGAAGGTTTTCTTAATGATGTTCTGATGTCCTTGAACTCTTTTTCTGAAGGACTATCAAAACTATGCAGATACTGGAAATCCAGGATAAAATCATAAAATACTGGAAATACTCAAGTCACATTGGTGCGAAGAGAAACAGAGCCAATGCTTTAGGTCAGAGACGCTTTGTCAGAATTGGGAAGCAAATGAAAGAAGTTTGTCCACCTGAACGGTGGTTGGGGGAGGGAGGATGTCTCAGTTAGACTCAGATTTGTCCACCTGAACGGTGGTTGGGGGAGGGAGGATGCCTCAGACGGGGTGAAAGCAGATGGCTGTGGGGATAAGCTGTAAACAAGGTCATCTGGTCAGTGAATGAGCCCAAGCAGTGAGAGAGTGAGAAGGTGAGAGTGAGACAGACGTTTGTAGGAGCTGTGAAATACAGAGTAGGAGGACATGCCCAGCAGTCTTCTGGCCTTCACACTGAATTCTTCAACAGCATGTAACTTGATTTCTCTGTCTGTATCAGTTGCCCATCTGTGATTTTGGATACGATTGTTTGTTATATCGCTCTGGAAGTGGAGGAAATGCCCAGCATGGCCTTCTGGACATGTCTTTTTGCTCTGCATTTCACAACCTCTACAGTTTCTTGTCCATGTTCCTTTGCAAATGGCCCCACTGCTTAACTGCGACCATTCTCTCACTGTCCAGCCTATTCCCTGCTTTTACCCTATTATAGCCATCCTCCCTTCCTGCAGCTTGATAAGCTTCTTTGCTTTTTTCCCAATTTTGATGAAAAACTATTGACCTGAGACGTTAGCTCTGCTTCTCTTCTACAAATGGGTCCTGACCTGTTGAGTGTTTCCAGCATCTCTTGTTTTTATTTTAGACCCTTGTAAGCAGTTGAGGCAGTTTTTATTTTATGCTGACTGCTATTCACAGTCACAATAACTGGGACTTGCAGTTACGATGACTTCCTGACACAACTCCTCTCACTTATTACAGTTTTCTCCACAAAACCCTCTGCCACATGATACTTAAACATCAACTATAAAAACATATACATTTGACATATACATTAATAACATGAATGTTTATTATAAAGCTAAACTTTAAGGTATCTGCTGTCCATTGTAAGCTACTTCGACCAACCACAGCAGGGATTAATTACACTCAGCACAGACATTTGGGTTCACAGAGGCCACAGAGAGCTGCAGGTCATGGTTGAAAAAAATATATAATGATGTTCCATTGATATAACCCAGCCATCAACAAAGCATTGATGATCAAACTTGGGAAACTGGGCACAGTGTCACTAAGACACAGACAGGTATATATCTATATTAGCATCCTGAAGCTCATTTACAAAAGTCACAACAGTGACTAGAGTAATTCTGAGAATACATAGGAAATGTATCTTTAATGAGTTGATACCACGGGACTTTTCTAATCGCAAACAAGAGAGAATCTGCAGATGTTGGAAATCCGAGCAACAAACTCAAAATGATCGTGTGGATAGTCAGAGGCTTTTTCCCAGGGCTGAAATGGCTAGCATGAGAGGGTACAGTTTTAAGGTGCTTGGAAGTAGGTACAGAAGAGATGTCAGGGGTAAGTTTTTTATGCAGAGAGTGGTGAGTGCGTGGAATGGGCTGCTGGTGACGGTGGTGGAGGTGGATACAATAGGGTCTTTTAAGAGACTCCTGGACAGGTACATGAAGCTCAGAAAAATAGACGGCTATGGGTAACCCTAGGTAATTTCCGCACAGCAATGTGGGCCGAAGGACCTGTATTGTGCTGTAGGTTTTCTATGTCAAATCTGTTAAAATGCAGGAGGAACTCAGCAGGCCAGGCAGCATCTAGGAAAAGAGTTTCCTGATCTTGGTTCAGCTGATCTTCAGTGGAGGTGACAGATTTCCAAGACAACGTTTTAACTGTCTGGATTTGCTACTTCCCTGAGGTGATTTGAGGTGGGGAGTGGGGTTAAGTTTTTAGAAGAAGGAAGGTTCAACTTGTCTCCAGCAGGCTGTCACAGACACATCAGCTCGGAAAAGTGGCAAAATAAGATCACAAACATGAGAAAATCTGGAGATGCTGGAAATCCAAAACGACACCCACAAAGTGCTGGAGAAACTCAGCAGGTCAGGCAGAGTAAAACAGTCAACATTTCAGGCTGAGACCCTTCATCATCTTTTCCATCGATGATGCCTGACCTGCTGAGTTCCTCAAGCATTTAATGTGTGTGGCAAAATAAGATCTTTTTTTGAAATTTGTAATCATATTTTAAAACAAATCAGAGAATCATACTTTATAGCCTAGAAACAGGCCATTCAGCCCATTGAGTTTGCACTGACCACTTTACATTAATCCCATTTAAAAAATTCTTTTCAATATTTTTATTTTTGAAAAGAATTTTTAAAATGGGATTAATACTGAAAAAGAAAAAAAAGGAAAAAAATTCTTTTCACATTTATTCAGATTCTTCCACTCACTGACACAATCTGGGCAACGTACAGTGGACAATTAACCTAGCAAACTCCACTTCTTGGGACATGGGAGGAAACTGGGACACTCGAAGCAATCGCACACAATCACAGAGAGAGAACGTGCAAACTCCAAACAGGCAGCACCCGAGGTCAGGATTAAACTGGTGCTGTGAGGCAGTGGCTCTACTCGCCGCACCACTGCACTACCCACTTAAGATTGCAGAAGGCTTGAAATGCATTCGTCGAGTGGCATTCTGCCAATGTAGCTCTGATTGAGGTCAGAATAGGGTGTCAAGTCAGTTGCATCTCCTTTTGGGTTAAGACTCAACGGGACTGAATACCGCCAGAGATGAACCACTTAACTATGTGTGATTGTAGATATTGTGTTAGCTTTCGTTAGTGGCAGCACTCACGGAGTCAGAGTCTGATTCAAACCACATTCAACGAATTGAGAATATATGCTGTGCCGCCGGTTTGATCCGAACCCGAAGGCCTATTACATCGCCGGAAGAGCTGTCTGCTCTCTCTGGTGGAAAGTAAAGGATCTAATGGCACTATTCAAAAGACATCAGGGCTCTGCTGGTGCCCTGGGCTGAACTGTTGACCATTCATTCCCCTCCATAGTTGCTGCCTGACCTGCTGAGTTCCTCCAGTATCTTGTTTGCGTGTTGCTGGCAAAGAGAAAAAACTGATATGCTATAAAAGTGTTTGGACTCCGGCATCCATGAAACACTAGGAAGTTTTAAAACTCTGCCGTTGCCCAAATTCCGTTGCTATTACTATCTGGGATTTCTGCTTTTTGGCTTGCTTCTAAATCCAAAAACCAAAGAAGGAAAAAGGTTTACCTTGAGCATTAGATTTCCTGCTGTGATGTAATTTTTCTGTATTGTTACAACAGATGGAACTTTTACCTATCAGATTCATTCCTGATATGATAATGAGTCTTCCTTACCTTACTATTGCTCCAAGCACTAGAGCAGATAGCAGAGCCATGGAGAAAGCACGGCCAACAACGACCCAACAGAAAATGGGAGGGTCATCGCAGATGAGGCAGTTAATAAGAAGGAAGCTGCATGCTTCTCGCACATAAATTGCAACTCAGGAAAGTGCTATACCGTAAGAAAACTGCAAATCGGAAATTTAAATAAAAACTGCATTTGCTGGAACTCTGAAATGAGAGCAGAAAATGCTGGAAACACTCAGGGGCTCAGTTTGCAGCCAAAGACCATTCAGCAGAAGCTGAAATGTTCCTTGACTCCTGACATGGGACACACGTTTAATTAAAGTTTTGCCTCCTCGTTTTGGGGAAGGGTTTCAATGCACTAGAAGCCGTTCCGACAAGGAGGAGGAAGACCTGGAACGTGCAGGCTATGCTTGTATCGGCTGAGCCTAGAAGGATGCAGTAAGATCATGAGGGGTCATGATGAGGTGAACATGGACAGGATGTTTCCCTTTTTGGGCCAATCTAGAATCAACAGCCACTCTTTAAAAATAAGGAACACATACTTATGATAGAGATGAGGCATTTTTTTTTCCCTGAAGGGCAGAAGTACTTCTTCAGCAAGGGGAGGAAGAAGCGGAGCCTCTAAATATTCTTAAGACAGATACTCGATGAGTAAGGTGTGGAAAGGTTGCAGAGCATGGGCGAGAATGTGCAGTTGAGTTTATAAATAGATCAGCTATGACTTTATTGCATGGCAGAGTGGATTAAAGAGCTGAGTGTCTTTCTCCTAATTTGTACCTTCATTAAGGCCGGTCAGGCTGGCTGATCCCTTGAAAAGAGACTACAAGATGGTAGTCACTGGTTCACATGCATTAATCGATCATGCAGTTCACCTGTGCCTGTACTTCAATGGAATTAAAACCACCTCTGTTCTAAAGCTTGTCATTAAAGAGCCTGCTGGCAAAACATACAACTTAGTGTTGCTTTGGTATTCAGGGAAGGCTGCTCCCCGGCAGAAATGTGCTTTCTCTCTGCTTCTTTTTTACATGGTGAAGTGATGCCACTTGGGTGAACCAGATTGCTGTGATCACCTGGATGTATTGATGGGCTGCATCCTGCCTCCATTCACAAAGGCGCGAGCCATAGCTCAAAAGATTCAGATGAATTAAACGCTCTATATCAGTGTTATGACTTAATTCTATGCTCAGAGGGCCTTGCATTGTTAAGAATCAAAGGCAAACAGCTGAAAAAGAGAGGGAAAGGAATGCAAAAGCATCCTTGTGGAAAGAGCAGAATCACGTGTTAATCAAGCTGATCTAGCCAACCTGAGTAAAGATAGTCCGACCCCATGATCATGAATCAAAATGAGGAGCATGCAGCTGCCTACATGAATACATAGGATTTAGTCATGAGACTAATTAACATCGGCCTCAAATTCAGGGGAATGTTCCGGCCTGGCAACACACACAAAATGCTGGAAGAACTCAGCGGGCCAGGCAGCATCTATGCAAAAGAGTACAGTTGACATTTCGGGCCGAGACCCTTCAGTAGGATTGGAGGGAAAAAGCTGAGGAGTCAGAGTTAGAAGGTGGGGGGAGGGGAGGAAGAAACACAAGGTGATAGGTGATCTGATTCTTTGATAGCAGGAGAGCAAAACCGTTTCCGATTCCGACTTTCAACCTGTTTTCACACAAATCTCATGCTTACTCTGGATTAATAAAGCTTTAGTTTAATTAAAAATTTGAAAAGTGCAGCTTTGAGAAAGGAGTTTTAAAGAATCTAAATAGGCTGCCGTGCCATCTTCAAGTCATTCCTTTCAATAGAAATGATAAAACTTCATTACAGTGAAATATTTCAAAGCGCTTCACACCGTTAATAATTGGAGGATAAGCAGTGATTCTTACAGCAGTTAATCTGAGTAAACAATGTTTTATCTATTGGAATAATATGAAGCACTAACTGGGATTTTACTGGCTGTGTTGAATTAGGTATGATAACATAAGAACGAGGAGCAGGTGTAGGCCATCTGTCTCCATGAGCTTTGCTTCAGCGTTCATCAAGACCATTCGAAATTATGAATCTAAGTATTGGGAACAGGTGTAGTCACTCAGCTCTGCCTTCCAACGTTGCACTGACTGCAACCTTGGCTCCACAATCTTGCCTACCCCCAGTAACCTTTCAACCCCTTGCTCATCAAGAATTTAGCCAACTCATCTTTAAGAATATTCGAAGACACTGCTTCCGCCTCCCTCGTCAAATGGTCATGATCCTCTGAGGGAGAAAAAAAAATCTCATCTATCTTAAGTTCTCAATCCCTTATTTTTAAACAGTGAGCTCTGGTTTCAGGCTCTTTTATAAGAAGAAAGATTATAAGAAGAAGGGATCTCTGTCAAGATCCCTCAGAGTTCTCTTTCTGTCTTTTAAACTCTAGCAGATGCAAACTTACTCTATTCAACCTTTCCTCATAAGACAACTGCCCATTCCAAGTACTATCAGTCTAGTAAATCTGCTGATCTGCTTTCCACTCATTAAAATCCTGCCTTAAGCAAAGAAACCAATACCTTACACAGTACTCTATCTGTGTCTTAGCATTAACCCTGCTTTTGTGGATCTTGCGTTTGTACACTCAGACCTGCCCGCACCTGAGACCTCGGCAATCTCATACATTCGCCTGACATGTCTATGCTTTAATTCTCTGGACAAAGTTTTCCCATATGGTATTTCATTTGCCAGATCTTTTTTCACCGATTTAACCTATCTGTGCCCCTTTGTAACTTACTAATATCTTCCTTATTTTATCATGGCTGACCTGCTTTAGCTCCACTTCCCCCAATTGCCTTAATATTCAGGAATCCATTGTTCTCTGCTTTGAATAAACCCAGTGATCAAACTTCCATACCTTTCCAGGGTACAGAATTCCAAACATTTGCCAACTTTTGAGTGCACAAGAATCCCCTCATCTCAGTCTTAAATGGACTAGCCCTTAAACTAAGACGTGACCAGTTGTTTGTAGACTGCCCAGTAAGGGGAAATATTCTCCATACAAATACCTTATTGAGCCCTGTAAGAACTTTGTACATTTGAATGAGATTACCTTTCATTTCTCCCGACTGCTGGATAATAAGGGAAAAGTTTGAAGTACTCCTCATTTTGCAAACATGTCATCACTGTAACTCCTTCTATGGCAGGTATATATTTATAAGGAGACCAAAACTGAGCACTAGAGTCTCATCATAGGCAACTGTTAGTCTCATGAGACCATGGATTTGTGCCTTGGAAGGCTTTCCAGGGTGCAAGCCTGGGCAAGGTTGTATGGAAGACCAGCAATTGCCCATGCTGCAAGTCTCCCCTCTCCATGCCACCGATGTTGTCCAAGGGAAGGGCATTAGGACCCATACAGCTTGGAATCGGTGTCGTCGCAGAGCAATGTGTGGTTAAGTACCTTGCTCAAGGACATAACATGCTGCCTCAGCCAAGGCTCGAACTAGCGACCTTCAAATCACTAGACAAATGCCTTAACCACTTGGCCATGTGCCAACACTCATTGAGTCTCATTAAGACCCCACATAATCCCAAAAAGTATTTTACCCCTGTTCTCAAATTCTTGCATAATATGGACCAAACGCACTGTGTCATACTGAGTTCTGCTGAAGGGTTTCGGCCTGAAACATCGACTGTACTTCTTTCCATGGATGCTGCCTGGCCTGCTGAGTTTCTCCTGTGTTTTGTGTGTGTTGCTCGGATTTCCAGCATCTGCAGATTTTCTCTTGTTTTTGATACTGTATCATTGGCTTTTATAACTTCTTGCTACACCTGCGTGTTAGCTTTCAGTGATTTGTCCGCAAGGATATCCAGATTTCTTGGAACATCAACAATTTCTAATCTGTCACCATTTAAAAAATACTCTGTCTTTCTATTTTGTGCACCAAAGTGGACGACCTTACACTTTTCTACAATGTGTTCCATCTGCTATGCGTGGCTTTGACCAGGTCACTTGCAGGGTTTCTGAATCTCTACCACCTTCACTAGGCTGGCTGGGTTACATCCTTCCATCCAAAGGAAGGCAGTCTCAGCATTGCTTCAGAGAGTCATATCATCCTTATACCCTGAACCAGGGTTGACATTGTTACCAACAACATTAACTTCGTTATAACATAGTCTGCTAGTAAAAACAGGAATTATTAACTCGCAATCGAAAGTGCTTCCAAACAGCTGAACGATTTGTTGTTTTTCTAAACGTAGCATTTTTACCTTGAAAACGATAGTGTGATTTTCAGGGTAATAGTAATACTGGGCGAGAGTTTGCTAAGTTTCTTTGCACGTCTGACAAAAAAGTGGTGAGCATCTGTGTAATCTGTGGCTTTCAAACCACTGTTGAGATGGAAAACCAAGAAAATCTCTGTGGAGATTCTCCTCTTTATTCAAAGATGTCCCTTTCTCTAAATGATAGATTTAGTCTGAAATGCTGGAATTCTGGATGTAACAGATATGTAGAACAGCGAAGTTAGTCACAATGATTACTTGTACAGCTGCTTATAGATGTTATAAAAAATTATGTTCAAAAGTAACAGAGTTAAAACATTACAAATGTATCTGTGAAGACCTGCTGTGATGTACACTACTGGGCCTCAGTGCACTGAGCGCACAGACGCCTTCATTAAAAACAGGCTGGCTCTACTGAGAAAAGTCGCAATATTATACGCTTCCTTAATAAATATCACCTGTACCTGCTTTGTTAGATTATCTTGATATTCTCTGAAGGTGATGTAAAAATTTTATCTAACAACAATTAAGCTGTGGTTCTGCCTCTCTCTGAGCTACACTTTTAATTATCACGTTTCTAAATCTTGGTGCCCGCCCTATAACTACAGCAGAGAACTATTTCTTATTCCTAAGTCTTAGTGACACGATGAATCTAGAAATTGGGGTATGGGTTGTTTGTATGTAAGTATGCAAATAAGCAATATGATTTAATGACATTGACATATACATGATATTAGCACAGATGGTAGTTGTTAGAATGCGGTAAGAGCTCATGTGTTTTGAAGCTCTTGGTGTCTGCCAGAGATTATTAAAGGCAGTTCTCACCAGTTATACATTAGTGGCTCTCTGAACGTCACCCCCTACACAAGAAGTGCTGACAAGAATAGTCAAAGCAACTGACGTGGATTAGGTTCAGGGAGAAAAAACACTGTGTTCTGAGGAAATACTTCGAAGCACCTACTGAGCATTGCTGATTGATGACACTGCTTATGAGACTTCAGAAATGTAGAACTGGGGAAAAGAAAACAGCCCCAGGATCTCACAGATGAACAAGGTGACAGGTACTTAACACTGCAGCAATTAGAAAAAGTGTGCGTGTGTGTGTATGAGAGAGAGAGTGAGTGAGAGAGAGAGAGAGTGAGAGAGAGTGTGAGAGAGTGAGAGAGAGAGAGGAGGGAATGATGCTGAATACAGTACGACACATGAGGAAGCTGAGGACTGCAGAGAAGCCTTGAGAGCAGCCGGATCACAGTATAGGTGGGGAACGGGATGGGATGGGATGATGGCTCTGATAGGATACTGTATGCCTGCAAGGAATGTACAATTGATTCTGCGAGTCCTTCACAACAAATGCAAAGGGGAAGGAAATGTTCTTTACTAAGAATTACATTTTGGAAGCAGAAGGATCAAATTGAACATATGTAGGCACTGAATACCGCCAAAAGATACTGTAAGAAAGTTATTCTCCTGTTAGATTTAATTTTAAAATGTCTTTTGCTGTTTAATTAGGTAAACAACAAAGAAGAACACAGAAGTAATGCAGAAATGGAATATTTGTCTAATCCGCAGCCATTAGACATAGCAAACATTGTAAGTTTGGCGTGAGGAATTGAACGGAGTTAGGGACTATATTATTGATTACACACTATGATGTGAGATCAGTTAAACAATAAAAAGGATTCAGCCAGATTGTTGGGCACACAAAGAATTACATTGGACCTGGCTAATAACATTGGAAAATGCCCCAAGATCTCATCCATTGACCAGCATAAACATGGAGTAACATTACGAGGGGTGATTGATAAGTTTGTGGCCTAAGGTAGAAGGAGTCAATTTTAGAAAACCTAGCACATTTATTTTTCAGCATAGTCCCCTCCTACATTTACACACTCAGTCCAGCAGTCGTGGAGCATACAGATCTTGGACCTCCAGATGTGTCCACAGATGGGTGATTGATAAGTTTGTGGCCTAAGGTAGAAGGGGATGAGTTATACAGCTCTCGTTACATGCATGTGCAGGCCAACTCTTTAAGTGATTATGCAGAAAGTTTGAAGTTGATAACTCATCTCCTTCTACCTTACGCCACAAATTTATCAATCACCCTTGATGAGTTATTAACTGATGAGTTATAACTTGTAAGTACTGTAACACCATGCATAGAAATCATATTACATGAACATGAAGTAATCTCCAAAATTATTGATGCTGACATTACCAGATGCAAGGCACACATATTTACCAAGGCTGATGCCAGGACAGTGTACTTCTAAGGTTGACTAGTGGCATATCTCTGAAAGTTAGATAATTCGAGAAGCAAGCATTGCAGAGCTCAGCTCTGTTGTTGGATGGATCAGTATTACTCCACCTAGTAATGAGGATTGCATCGCTGCACCAGCTGCTTAAAAGGAATGGAAAGTGGAGGCAGAAAGCACACTGACATAGAGCATATGGTTCACAAAATGAATCCTTATTGTTAATTGTGGCATTGGGAGAATATTTAAGCTCAAGTATATCCTGTCAAGCAGTAGATTGTGCACTGGTCATAATCAGATCCTGGAAGGTGGTCAGGATTAGCCATAAGAGACCTTAAGATATAGGAGAAGAATTAGGTCATTTGGCCCATCGAGTCTGCTCTGCTATTTCATCATGGCTGATCCAATGTTCCTCTCATGCCCAATCTCCTGCTTTCTCTCTGTATCCCTTCATGCCCTGAACAATCAAGAGTCCATCAGCCTCTACCTTAAATATACATAAAGACTTGGTCTCCACAGCTGTTTGTGGCAAAGAATTACACAAATTCATCACTCTCTGGCTAAAGAAATTCCTCCTTATTTCCATTCTAAAAGGATGCCCCTCTATTCTGAGGTTGTGTCCTCTGGTCAGACTCTCCCACCATAGGAAACATCCCCTCCACATCCACTCCTTCAAGACCTTTCACCATTCAATAGCTTTCAATGAGGTCACTCCTCATTCTTCTGAATTCCAGTGAATACAGGTCCAGAGCCATCAATGCTCTTCATATGACAAGCCATGCAATTCTGGAATCATTTTCATGAATGTCCTTTGAACCCTTTCCAGTTTCAGCACATCCTTTTGAAGATAAGGGGCCCAAAACTGCTCACAATACTTCAAGTGAAGCCTCACCGTTGCTTTAGAAAGTTTCAACATTACATTTTGCTTTTAGATTTTAGCCGTCATGAAATGAATGCTAACATCATATTTGTCTTCCTCTCCACAGACTCAACCTGCAAATTAACCTTTAGGGAATCTTGCACAAGGACTCTCAAGTCCCTTTGTGCCTCAGTTTTTTGCATTTTCTCTCCGTTTAGAAAATAGTCAACCCTTTCATTTCTTCTACCAAAGTGCATGACTGTACACTTCCCAATACTGTATTCCATCTGCCATTTCTTTGCCCATTCTCCTAATCTAAGTTCTTCTGTAGCCTCTCTACTGCCTCAAATCTACCTGTCCCTCACTTATCTTCATATCGTCTGCAAGCTTTGCAACAACGTCATCAATTCCAACATTGAAGTCATGGACATATAATGTGGCACCTTGTCAAATGCCTTCTGAAAATCCAAGTACACAACATCAATCAAATATCCTTTGTGTACACTGCTTGTTATTTCTTCAAAAGCCAATGGGAGAAATACACAATTAGAAATGAACCACAGGCTACCACATTTCAGCTTTTGCCATTTTCTGTAGGGAAGATCTCTTCTTGTTGTCATGTTTTAAAAATTCCCTTTGGCTGTTTAGACCCAAAATAGGTGAGTTCAATCACACAGATTCTAACTTGGAGAAATGTGTGATTCTGTTCTCCAAATACCATGACTTCATTGTATTATCAGTCTTCCAACCAATTCTACTTTAGATGCCTTCGCAGTCACAGGGGCAGAAACTGCTGAGGCAACTCAGAAAGAACTTCTAAAAACAAAATGATAAGATTAAAAAATTGACTAATTCAGTTAAGTGTCCAAATGTGGGTGTGCTTTCATTCATAATGGAGGATTCAATTTCTCTGCAAGTTAAGGTTTCTAAACTCCTGGGAACACAAGCCTAGTCTAATGTTTCCTAATGAGACAATTTGCCTTTCCTAGCATCATTCTGGCAAACCTGCAAACTACTTTGAATGCATTTCACTCCTTCATCAAATAAAAGAGACCCAGGCACTTCAGATGTGCTTTCACACACATGTATGGAGGTTGTGCCACGTACACCCAAAGCACAAACTCCATACTGTAGTGTAATGTTCTCCTAGCCATAACAATAATGTAAGCATGCTATACAGACAGTGGAATGGGTAAGCAAAGGTGATGCAGGTGATTTCTGCACTAGCTGTGCCATATGATCCTTGAAAGTCATCCTATTCTGATGTGTGGAATATGTGCATTCCGGGTAAAATCTTGCTTTGAGAAATAATCCTACTGACTTCAATGGAATGAGAGCTGCAGGACAGGTGCAACATGGTGACATCACTCTACTGACTGGGCTTGAACTTTTAGGGTATGGCATAGTTGCTTGATGTATGTATCCACACAGGGATTTAGCAAGAACTGGCTAGGGAATGGAGAGGGAAAAGTATGTTTTAGCAGTAAGATGATAAATTCCTCATTGTTCGAATGAACTGGGTGGAAGAGGACTATAAGCTAAATATCTTAAAGATTAGCTTTATTTGTCACATGTGCATCGAAACAAACAGTGAAATGGGATGAACAACACACACACACAAAATGCTGGAGGAACTCAGTAGGCCAGGCAACATCCATGGAAATAAGTACAGTTGACACTTCGGGCCAAAACCCTTCAGTGCTGCTGAAGGGTCTCGGCCTGAAACGTCGACTGTACTCGTTTCCCTAGATGCTGCCTGGCCTGCTGAGTTCCTCCAGCATTTTGTGTGTGTTGCTTGGATTTACAGCATCTGCAGATTTTCTCTTGTTTGTGAAATGCAATGAATATGCTGTGGGCAGCCCGTAAGTGTCTCCAAGCTTCTGGCGCCAACATAGCACGGCCACATCTTACTAATCCTAACTTGGAACGTGGGAGGAAACCAGAGCTGCCAGAGGGAACTGGCATGGCCACAGTGAGAAAGTACAAACTCTCTACAGACGGCGGTGGGAATGGAATGCACGGTTCACAGTTGGCACTACGATGGGTGACATGAATGGCAATGCTACCATGCTACCGTACAAGTTCCACTAATCCCTCCTCTTTTTGTTCAGTGGCTTGCAGTGTGGGCAGCATGAGTTGGCACCGCGTGAAAGGGCAAAACGCATGGCAGCAGGTCCGAAGCAACACACATACAAAATGCCGGAGGAACTCAGCAGGTCAGGCAGCATCTATGGAGGGAAATAAGCAGTCAATATTTTGGGCCTAGAGCTTTCATCAGGACTCATGAAGAAAGGTTCCAATGAAGGATATAGGCCCGAAATGTCAACTGCTTATTCCCCTCCATAGGTGCTGAGTTCTTCCAGCAGTTTCTGTGTGTTGCTCTGGATTTCCAGCATCTGTAGAAGCTCTTGTGCTTATGACAGCAGGTTCCTATTTTTATTTCCAGTTGAGCAGTACTTTTCAATAACTGTTTTGCAGAAAACTTCACTTGTCAGCAGAGTTTCCCTGCAAGATGTGAGTTCAGCAAGATTCAATAAAGTGAACCACAAAAGATGGAGTGCAGGTCTTGGTAATTTTTCACAAAATGAGCTTCCATTTTCCCATACATCATTGTGGGAAACTTTCAAGGGGAGGCCAGGCACTTCTCCACAGGAAGTAGAATATAGAACAGACCATAAATGTTTCTGGAGGACATTACAAATGCTATTAGCATAGCTTTTAGAATTACAGGACCCTGGTGAAGCAAAAATCATTATCTTATTCTAATATGTATATAAATTCTAAAAGATTCAATGATTGTATGATCAATAGGTTACTGGGACAATAAAGCAATGGATAATCATGACTATTAGCTTCCTGTGAATGTAAATAAATATACGTAGACTTGATGCCCACATCCAAGATAATATGAAATTAGTTTGATTTGTAGTTCAAGTGAATTTTGAGCATTTTCTTTCATTGAAAGAAAACTTAAAGTTCAGTCAGATTTTGCCAACACAGACTTGAAGGAAGGTAGGAGTGATTTCTTTTCTGCAAAGATTAGATTATTATGGATCTGTTCATCCTCAGCTATGAAATTACATTGTGAGAACAAAAATTACATAGAGGCAGATGGAAAAGATGTCCTTCGTTCACCAGTAATAATAATTAACCTTCACTGCAGGAATTTCTTTTTATAACTGCTCACTCACTGTTTAATAAGTGAACTTTATAACCATTTCCTCAAGTCACAATTTGAAATCAAATGTCTTGCAATCTTACAGCAATTAATGCACATTTTGAACGCAACAACTCAAGTGCAGAGAAACTATGTCACCTCTGGACTACCTTCATCCTACGGCATGAGGAAAAATAATGTTCAGGCATTCAGACGTCTGGCTTGTTGCAGTCGTCTGCCTTCTGAACCTGTCTGAAAAGCATTACCCATCTGAAGTCCAATTAGAAAGTGTCTGCCAGTCTAACGATTAATACAAGCATTGCACGGCCTTCGCACAGCTGATCCTGCAAAGGTTTGTCAATTCATCTTCTTACAGAGCTGAGCAACACCATAGAATTTTCCTCAATGAGAGTTGCCAGCATGGAATTTTCTACCCCAGTGGGTAATGGGAGTGGGATCACAAAGGAAGAAGATTGTAGCAGTGAGGGTCATGGGGAGCTGGTACTGATAAGATGAGGCCTGGCTGGAGCATGCCAGTCATGATCACTTGGAATGGAGAGTCAGGCCTGAGGGCCTCAGGGGCTGAGAGGCCTGATATGGCTCTTCAATCCTTACATTCTTATCTGATCACGAGGAAATCTGCAGATGCTGGAATTTCAAGCAACACACATAAAAATTGATGGTGAACGCAGCAGGCCAGATAGCATCTATCTATTGGTCCTGACGAAGGGTCTCGGCCCGAAACGTTGACTGTACCTCTTCCTATAGATGCTGCATTCACCAGCAACTTTATGTGTGTTGCTTCTTATCTGATGGCTTGTTTAAAATCATGCAAACTAACTCCTTCAGAATTGAACAAAACAAAGCTTTTCTGAAATCAATCACAGAAAAGTGATTTCAAGTGAATATTTCTTAAAGCCATTTGTTTTGATACAAAACATTGGGCCATTGCTTTCAATTTACAGGTTGTGTTCTTTTACATAATTGGGAAGTGGTGTTTCTTTGAGGTAAGTTTTGTCATGTTGGAAACCAACAGTGACAAGACATGGAAATTAAGATGCTCTGGTCTGTAAATTATGATACAGATTATTGTATCATATGTAAAAGACTTGTATTAAATTCCTTAACACCCTAACTTACAGCAAGCAGTATGAATCTGTTTAGTTTCATCCTTCATTATGAGTAGTTACAAGATATTAGATAAAATACTCCAGGTACTCAATAAGGCTACAGAAGTTGCCTAAGTTTTCATGCAATTGATTAATAACTTTGAAGATGAGCAGCAAGTTCCAGCATGTCTTTACCAATAATAGACAACACAAACACCTCCCGGTATCTAGTCGGGAATGCAAATAAATTAGTTGGCTCAATCTCGGTACTAGCCTACAAAGTACCCAGAACATCTTCAAGGAGCAGTGTCGCAGAAAGGCAGTGTCTATTATTAAGAACCTCCAGCACCCAGGACATGTTCTTTTCTAACTGTTACCATCAGGTAGGAGGTACAGAAGCCTGAAGGCACACACTCAGTGATTCAGGAACAGTTTCTTCCCCTCTGCCATCCGATTCCTAAATGGACATTGAACCCTTGGACACTACCTCACTTTTTAAATATATATTACTTGTTTTTTGCATGACTTTTAATCTATTCAATATACGCATACTGTTAGTGAATTTTTAAATTATTATTTTATTCTTATTTTTCTTCTTCTATATTATATATTGCATTGAACTGCTGCTGCTAAGTTAACAAATTTCATGACACATGCCGGTGATAATAAACCTGATTCTGATAACATCCCCTCAACCTGAGAGTGGCAAATAACAGCAACGTCACCAGACTCATAGCTTGTAAGCCCATTGATCCAGATTTTCTGATTCGCATGATTACACTTTCAAAAATGGTTATTTATTTCAGTTGTATGTTGTAGAAATTTATCCAGTAGAAACTATCACATTTTCCTATTTAACAGTGCATAGTTCAAAGGTAAACTCTTAGATAGGAATGTAGTAAACTGTTTCCTTTTTCAGCCTACTGTACTTATGATTTTATGATGTATTCATTTGTAGAATTAGATCTCACAATATCATTGACCTCTGTTCAAATGCTTAGTTTAGAAATCATGCAGCACCTATGTGCCAATTCAGTTGCATATTGGGCTGTATTCGGCAGATAATATCAAGAAAGCAATTCTCTAAATGTCTGTATTTGTGATCAATACAGAAAGAATGCAAATCGATCAGCTTTGTATCCTCTTTATCTTGCTAAACTGCCTCACAAACTGAAGTGAAGTTACTGGATTAGTGGAATCCTCTCTGTTTATCTTCTAGGGTGAACGTCAACACAGGCAAATACTAGACAAAGTTAAACGTGTAACTACTTCACTATACTGGGGGCGACACAGAAGACGTGAGGCAAGCAGTGGGAGTAATGTGTGCGGCTGTGACGATCCTTCAGAAGAATACATACATTCCGTCGACCATTTTGCAAAAAGATGAAACGATAAAAAATAAGCCTCAGGGATTCAGCAAGTAACCAATGACTTGCAACCCGCCCTCGGTCAGCGGTGCGACACCTGCAACGTCGTCATGTCTGCACCGTGGACCCTGGTTTTGAAATCCGATCCAATAACTTTAGAGGTTCAATACAAAAGGCGGAGGTGATTGTGTAGTGCAATTCATATTTTTGACTAGGGATGAATTTCCAGGCATATTGGACTCAGCAGAACAGGTGATTGGGGGAGTGTGAATGAGAAAATCACTGTGTAGATCCAGGAACTCAGAAATATGTCCTTGGGAGGAGTGATAGTCAAATAGATCCTGGAAAGAGATGGATTCTAGGGGTCAGTGTCAACTCGGGAGGTAATCAGGTAGATTCCATAGAATCCCAGGAACCGATTGGTCAGATCGCTGTGACATCAGGCTGCTCCCTTGCTCTTGGACAAAGTACTTGGTTACATAAACTCTTGGCGCCTTCCTTGAATTCCTCTTGTTTCTCAACAACCACAGATGTTACAATTAAGACAGAAGCAACAAAAAAATGTTAAGCAGACTGCATAGAAAATTGCTGATCCACTCTAAGCGGATTAGCCACTCCTCCTTGCTGTACTCCTCGCCAACACATGCACGTTGAGGCCTTCCAAATTCCCCCCGTTCGCCGTCACGCTGCTTCCACCACTGTGTCCTCCACCCCAGCCCATCCTGATCAGCTGAACTCTACTGAGGCATGTACCTTTTCTCCTTTGTCACCTTTTAGACCGGCGTCACCCTGGGCAACAGAGGAAAGGGAAGAGAAGAGGTATAGTTTAATGGAACACAGCCCAGCTCACTGTAGATGCACACACATACACATCATTTAAAATTGTGTTATGTACAGCAACCAAACAAAATGGACATCTCACCTTCTCACCTCGACTTCCAACGTCACCCTGATGGAAAAAGGACAGAAAAAGAAGAAAGATCTGAGCGCCAACATGATTAAAGGCAAGGCAGGTTTTTTTTTAAAACTTCTACTCTTGTCCCAAACATTTAGAAACTTTGGCTACAAATGGAAAACCGAATTTATTATGAAGAACTGATTATGAAGAAAGGACAGGTCTGCATAGGACCTGCTGAATGGAGAAGGGCTCCATTAGTAATTTCTATGTGTTCACAGGCAGTGCTATTTTCAGAAGAGAAACATTACTGGGCTGGATCTTGGACCAATGTGTAATCCAGTCTCTCCTCACATCTGCACTTATCTTGGGGGAGTGTGTGTGTGTATATATACATATATATATATAATGCAATCTTGTGGTATCCTGGAGATGTCAGCAAGGTCTTAATAGCAACTTGCCTCATTCAGCACTCTGCTGAGATCCACCACAGAACGCCCTGGTTGCCCTTTGCACGAGGCAAAATTAAAGGCTATCAAAGTTATTGGCTGGTGGTTGTCAACCCAAATCATTGGTTTCCATTTTCCTGCATGGATGCTGCCTTACCCCTTGAGTTCCTCCAGTCACTTGTTCTTGTAGCTGCAGTGATATCTGGCCTTCTTAGACCTGGACCTGGCCTACCTACAGTAGATGTCTCAAGGAACAGGAAATAGAACACCAAAGCTATTTCCCAGAATTCACTGGGAGGACAAGGGAACCAACATCAGTGTCTAGTCCCAGAACCATATCCCCAGGGCCTAGTTACTCTCAGTCAGCTGATCTGAAGATTCCTTGTTGTCTCCACACCCAACACCAACTCCCAATTCAGTCGTTCTATACCAAGCCCCAGCATGGGAACAGGTCACCAGATAGACAGCGGAAAAGTTCCAAGGACGTGCTCAAAGCTTAGCCGAAAAAATGCAGCACCCCACTGGCTCCTTGGGATCCCTGGAACAAGGGTGCTTAAGGTGGAGAGGAGCATTCAGGATGGTGTTGAGAGTCCTAAGCCACTCCTCAGCAGCACACGGATGTCCTGCATCAGTGATAGAAGGGGCAGGCCACCTCACCATCTATCCACCTTGTCTGCAGGACAACCTGCAAGTACCACACTGTCATTTCAAAACTGGAGCAGAAGCAACTCATTCTCAATCTCAAGGAATTACCAACCAAGTGCAGAGGAGGTATATGATCCCATCAGTCACTGACTTTACACCAACATTTAATGTCCTGGTTAATCTCACCTCCTGATTTATTTCGGCCAATCATGTCCCTGCTGGCTTGTAGATCATCCCTAGTCCCCCACTAATATTCCCCAAAACCTTCATTTCCCCAGATTTTATCACTCAGGACACAATAGAAGATCCCTACCCCCCACCAATATTCCCCAAGAGTTTTTCTCTCCACAAGGCCTTCATCTCCCCCAGATTTTATCACTCAAGACACACTAAGGATAATGGGAGGAAAACAGAACAACCAGGAAAACCTCCGCGCCCCAGCACAGTTTTTAAAAATGATATATCTGCTTTCGAAAGCCACAGAATCAACAGCAAAACCTCAGCGTCTGGAGCTGAAAGTGCAGTGCTCAACTTTTCTGAAATCTGCTGTCAAGAGGATCAACATTTCCACAAACACGGAATTTGCTTTGAACTCTGCAGAACATTTGCTTTTAATTTTGAGCGTATCCTTTGAAATAACCTGTGGTTTAGAAGTCACCTAAATGGACTTCCCAGCATCAAAACAGTAAAAGCAACCTCCTTAAATGCCATCACTGAAATACCGTAACAATCTACAAATTAAGCTGTGCCATTTGGCATACTACTTCAGAAACAATATTTATCATTGGGCAGATTTCCATCATTAGCAGATGAGTTTCCTCACAGTTTGGAACTCAGAAAGTGTACATAATATGATCATGCCAAAAAACAAGCGTTACTCTTCTGGAGAGAGGAATGAACGAAGGAGGGGTCAGGCAGATCCTCCCAACAAGCAGAGGCTGTTACTGCAGCAAGTTGTTAGGGTGGTGTCTGTAAGGGCACGAACATCTACAATGAATGCCCACCCTCTTGGCAGCTAAGTGCCCTTGCAGACATGAACGCAAAAGAGAGAATTAAAATCAAAGGTTTCGCACTCAGTTGTCTGAATTCTTTTGTCGCAGCGAGCTGCAAAATGCCATGTCTCAAAAGAGATGACTTACCTGCACCCTAAGGTTTCTGAGAATGAGGGGGCACCAGAGTTGGACTTTTGTTTCTGCAGGATTTCTTCTGGTTTCTCTGATCACTGATGCTTGACTGGAGATCTGCTGGCAGTCTACTGACAGGTTTCCCATTTGGATTGATCTGTCAGGTTAGTTTTGCTGCACTCTTCCTTTGAATGCAGACGTGGGCCTGGCTCTTTAAATAAATCCAGTTTGAGCCTTGAGCATTATTAAAATCTGTTTTCTTTAAATGAGGGAACAGTCTCAGGTTTATTAACTTCATGTGGTGGAATATCTAACCAGCAATATACTTTGGGTATTGTACAACCTTTGAAATAATCTGGGCTGCAGGAAAACAGTACAAAGGCACATCAAGTTTTTGTTTGTGACTAAAAACATGTTTTTCAGTGTTTGCTGTTGAAATTCATTAATTTCAGTGATTTGGAAGTGAAGCAACAACCTGCATTCCAGTTCCACTTTGAACCAAATATTGAGACATTTTCACTTAGCTGACCCAAATCATTTTGTTTGCACTGGAGAATACAGGTTGCAATCCACAATCTGCCAGCACTTTACCCCTATTGCTCCAAGAACATCATTTGTAATTAATATACTGGCACCTTTTTCAGCACAGTACAAAGAGTTCTTAAATATTCTAGAAAACAGACAAACCTTGGAACCTGGTTCACCGTCCTTTCCAGTCAAACCAGGTTCGCCCTGAAAAAGAATTATTAGATGTGAATTATGAGCAGAGATTTTTGGTGCATTAGATCACTGGTAGCTTCAAATTCAAAGCATGCAGCTTGATACCACTGTCACTCTTTTCTAAAGGGACATGTGTTTGTATAAAGAGCTCTATATAACAGACATGCTGCATTTATTAATGCAAAGGAGATCAGCTGGCTCAGGTGGAAAAACACACACACACACAGGTACTTGGGACATGAGTCATTTAGGAGTGGTAAGGCATTTTGTTCATCTATGCACACTACCTTGTGGAACCAGATATGATTTTATTGACTTCGCTGCAATGGAGAAACTAGGTGAAGCTTTATTGACACTTCTGTATAGTTTGCAAGGGTGACCCTGAGTTTCCAATTGCTTACCATCCGTTCCTAATCTGACCTCTCTCCACCACCTCCTATACCGTTCCAACCATGCTCAAAGCAAGCTTAAAGAATGGCATATTGAACCCCTCAGGACTCAACTTCAATACTTCAGTTTCACTTTGTTTTACTTATTTTCTCATCTATGTCTAAATGCTGATATGTACAGTATTGATCACCTTGGCTCCCCGTTGCCGACATTCCCTCTGTTCTTCCTGTCCTTTATACCTCTGCAACTTAAAACAAGAGTTCTCTCTGCCCTTCCCAGATCTGGTGAAAGGTGACTGACACAGAATGCGGCTCTATTTAACTCTCCAGAGAGTGTTACCTGACCTGCTCACCACTTCCTGCACCTCCTGCACTACTTTTGGATTTCTTGCATCCGTAATTGTTTGTTCCAATGACTTTATGGAATGCTGTTTTATTCGTGAAACGTCACAGTTCCAAGTTTGGAATTGTGTCCCGCTACAGAATTTTCCAAATTTCATATCTCGGTTGTCCAGCTAACAAAAATAGAAATACCAGTGGAAGCTGCTGTGTTCGATATAGAGGGAGCGTGTCAGTCTTGCTGGGTATTCAACTGGACTCTATTGATAACTCTGCTCTTACAGTGCGCGACCTCCTCCCACGTGGGAGTGGCTGACTGAGTAATGTAGGAAAACACTTCTCACTACCTCAGCAGAAGGCATTGTTTTCCAGCCCACTGAGGTTGTCTGACTTAGCAACTGCTGCAAGCAGCTTCTGCTCTTAGTCCAGTGGACCTCTCCCCTTTTGATGAATGTTTCTAGGTCACAGAGAGGGCAGGGGGAGATGAAAGGTCGAAAGGTTCGAGCATAAATATGTAAATATGGATACTTACATCCTTAGTGAAACTGAAGGGGAGGACAACGGGAAAGTGGATTCACTTTAAGATTATACCGGTAAAGACAATGACTTCATAAGAAGTAAACTTCTTTTGGTTACATGGAAGAAATATGAATGAGATTGAACTATTATTTTTCATTACCGTGATATTTTTCTGGGACAAAAACCACATGTGCTCTTGCCATTTACTGAGCCCTCTCAACTTGGTACAAACTCCAGAAAGATACTTCGGAGAGAAGGGTTTGCATTTACTGTATATGGTATAAGATGATCCATGAGGATAATCAGACTGATGTAATGAAATGCTGCATAAAGGGTAAACTCATCTGAGACCCTGTACATAAGCTGGTGTTTAAGCCACTGGCTCAGGGCTTCAGTTGAAAACATTGGGGGACTCAGGTAACAAATGTAGAACCAGCCGAACTGGAGAAAGAGCACATTGTGACTCTCACAACAAAGATTTTAGCTGAGTCAATTGAAAGGAATTTTATCGAGGTTAATATTGCCGCCAATTGTTCGACTTCAAAGTCTGCTGGTAATAAATGACTGTCTTCTTCAATTGTCCAGACACACTCATCATTCATCTATTTCTGAAACAGAGTCATTCTTGTGAATCCCCACTCGAGCTGTTTGATCCAATCACTTCATCATCAGATTGGTTAGGACTGTTACTTGCAATTCGGTGTCTTGTCTGTGTAACACAAACCAGATTTGAACTTTGCATTTGCAAATATGAAACCATTACTAACACTTGTCTGTTCATGAGCACTGAGCCTATCAGTGATTTCATATTGCTTAGATTGTTCCCAAGTTGGTGAGAACTGGAAGCTACATATTTACAGGTATGTAGTGGTGACTGCTCTCTCACTTTTCCTGAAGCTCTTCCTCATATTAGTACTGGCTCATAGGTCAGCTATAGGTCCTGCTTTTATTGAAGTGAACTGAACTTTGCTGCGACTGAACATTTCTGGTGGTTCTGGGGTCTCAAGTTTGATGGAGCGACCCAAATTCATTCCTGGTCAAATATGCTTTATATGCAATATGGGCTTGGTAGCACGTAACCTCCACTTCTGAAAATTAAAGTTAAAATATTTCAGAAATGAAGTAAAAACACACAAAACTATGTGCACATTTAGCTCGCACCAGCAAGCAGAAATTCCTAAGGCTTGGAGTTTCACATGAGAGCCTTTGAGTACATAGACTGCTGGTGATGTTGTGACATAACAAGAGTGGACTCGAAAAACTTTACCCTGCTGCTGTACTTTCTTAGATAGCATTGGTGACAGCGATTTGCACACAGATTGAGACCCCCAACATTCCTTCTTGTTTATACCAAGGGAACTTTTTCCTTATATTTCCCACAGTGAATAGAAGTACATTCTAATACGTAAACAGAAGAGTCCGAGAAAATGGCACTATTGTGAATACTTGAGTCAATCACAGCAAGAGAGGGTAAAAGCAACTGTGCACCCTGAAATGGGTTTATACTTGTGAGGAATGGAACTGAGATTAATTACATCATCCAGACTGAGGACGTGCTCAATCACAAGCAATTGCAGACGCTGGAATATGCAGCAACAGTTTGCTGAAGGAACTCAGTGGCATCAGTGGGAGGAATGGAATCATCAGCTTTTCAGTTCAGAAGCCTGCATCGGGGCTTTGACCTGAAATGTCAACCATTACTTTCCTGCCACGGATGCTGCTCGATCCACTGGGTTCCACAGATCGTCTGTGGCCGAGGAACTGTTCAGAAGGGGTTGAACGCAAACCCAGGTAACAAAAGCAGATGGAGAAAACTTTGATACATCGTCCCACCCAAAGCTTTATGTGCTGTACCTTTAGTTAAAATTAGCTCAGTGGTCAACAAAGTTCTTTGACCGCTGTATAAGAACACTCTAAAGTGACTTGTAAAAGAATCTCCTGAATGCAGCTGCCTCAGTTTCTGTCAATACAGATTGTGAATGGAATATGACAAAAGCAATTGTGAGGTTTCCTACCTTCTGCCCTTGAAAGCCAGGTACACCAGTGACTCCTATAGAGCCCTAAAATACACAAGAAGTGTGCAAATTACATTCCAAGTAGGCAGTAATCTCATTAGTTTCTGCAAAGATACAACTTTTGACTATTGCTGCTGTGAATTCTTTGTGAAGCTGCTGTAAGATAATAATTATTTCTAACAACATCTTTTCTAAAAATCTTCTGCTATTTGAAAGAAGTTGCATCGTCCAAGCACTTTCTCAGTCATCTGTGGTATGAATCACAGAGTCTAGAAAGTTCACAGCAGGAAGTGATGCCATTCAGCCCATCAATGTCCTTGACAACTTTATGCAAATGTAATTCAGCCAAACAATTTGATTCATTGGCTTATAGACCAACTGAAAATTCTGCTCAGCATTTGAAGCGTTGGTCACCTAGGTTTTTGAGTCACATTTGTGTTCTTGTTTCCTTGATCACCTCTCTGTGGGGACAGATACAGAACTACTCACAAGCTGGGTGTGTCGTCGCTGATTAACTGGACCCTGAAAACTTGCACTCCTTTTTACTTGTGCACAGGGAGGACAACACAGGCCCCGTCACCACACTGTTCCAAAGTCTAAACAGAGAAATGCCATTTAGATACAGAATTGGCCAGGAGTTACGGATATTGACCAATTGGTCACCTTGGATATGTTCATGTTCCTTCTTTGTAAGATCAATCGCCATTCACATTACAAGTGTTAAAAGTCAATAGAAAATACAAGCTGACAACCGATACTTCGAAGTTAGTAAAGTTGTTGGTGTGTGTGCCTTGAATTCTTAGATTGCATCCTTATCTTGTCTCAGTATGTCAAATAGCTCCAGTCTCTTGGTGGGCAAAGGGAAGCTATGCTCTTGAAAACTTTTCTTAAAAGACCTTTCTTGCCTGGGCACTCTGCAGACTACCTACAAACCACATCCTTGCCACATCAGTGTCTTAACCCTTAACTTGCTACAACTTCCACAATGGATTTACTTCCTTTGTGTCTTTCTCCAAATTCTGGCCAGGAATGAAACCAAATGGTGGATGGGGAATATTGCTTGTCTCTGCTGAGCTCCACAAAGCTCCATGTGGAAGAGATAAGGAAATATCTTAAGCAATATGCTGCAGGCTACAGAACTGGATGTTATGAACACTAGTCTAGCTCTGTAATAACAGCAATATCAAGGTTTGAAGTTCTGTAGCATTCTCTCAAAGGAATAAATGTACTTATAACACATGGTTCATATCTTCAGACAGAGATGTCTTCCACCTGGCTAATCTATGTCTTAAAGAACTCTACATTCTGAATGAACAAATGCCCATCGCATTGAGTTCAAATGACTACCTACAATATTAATTTACGTTAGAGGTGATTCAATAATCCTCATCTCTCTACAAGTTTATTCCGCAATGGATCACTTCTCTAAAGTATAATGTAACATTATTTTTAGCATTAATTAGAAGACTGATCAAAGGTATTTCTAACATTTGATACGAGTACAGGAGGCAATATCAATCAGTTGCCTATTAACTAATATACTCCTAATCTTAGGTCACAGCATGGCATTTTACAGTCAATTAAGAACTTCTGAAATGTAGCTACTGTTGTAATATCTGAAATGGAGCAGTAAATTTATACACAAGGTTCTGCAAGTTGCAGGTAACTCCTGGCTCTATATCAGAGCCACTCACTGGTCCCATTCTTCAGCCTTGCAACCATCTCCACAGCTTTGCAGTTTTGCCCTCAACATGTATTTATCCAGCTCCTCCTTAAGCACCACAGCAGTACCTATTTCCACCACGTCTGCAGGGAAAGCATTCCAGATTCCAACCACATGCTGCAAAAAATGTTTTTCTTCAAGTCACTGTTAATTCTCTTCACCTTTATTTCATATTTATCCTTGGACACTCTATCAGCAGTAATTCACTAAAATCTCTGATTCCTGTGGCCTAACCTGAATTAAATCCTCAACTTGCTGTCTTACGTTGCCTCCCACTTGTCACTCTGTCCAGACTTCTCACCAGCATGGTGTGGATACAGGGGAGAATGATTTGATTATGTCTGAAGCTTTGAGCACAGAAAGTCCTCCGGAATAGTCATCAAAAGGTAGGAATAGATATTGGCCAAGACCCTGCTGAGAGTTTCCCTGTACAAAAATGGCCCAGGAATATCTTTTACAGCAATCTGACAGAACAGAAGCAGAAGCAGGTTCAATGCCTTATTCAAAGCAACGGTCCTCAGTCCATGTATTTGATCAAGCACCATTCTTTATACCCGGCAAATGAAATATTTCACCAATAAAAAAGAAATCAGAACAGTTGTGTCACAAGTGCCTGATCCAATATTTCTGTGCCAGGTTGTGGTTGACCCACCCTGGACCTCCTATTTGTCAGCTCCACGATCCCTCATGGACTTAGTAACCTGTTCCAGCTCTGTGGTATCCATTTTGTTTGTGTTCCCCGACTTCTACAAGGTGAAACCTGAGACCCTGCCCGGAATAGCTCTGGCTACCATCCACAGCTTATGTATTTAAAAATTTTTAAATATGGTTAAAGTAGCAAACTGTTATAACCCAATTATAAAACATAATTATAAAGTAAACTGAAAGCAAAATTTAACCTGAAGGTAATTTTTTAAATGAAGGTTGGTGACTTCCAACCAAACGGTCATTACATGTATGGTATGTAGCTGGCACAAAGCTGAGAGATCAAACGTGAAGAGAATCTGCATTCCACAGTCAGTTTAGTATGATTTCGAATCTCCACTGGGTCACAGTGGCAAGACTAGTGACAGAACAGGATGTCAGAGACACTGGCAGCTGGACTGCAGTGTGCATCAAACTCCTGTGTCTGTGCTGAAGAGACGTTGAACACCAAAAGGCAGACAGATATCACTTCTACAATTTCCCCAATGTGATTTGTTTTTGATGAGTATCATTTAAAAATGCTGCTGTTATTGCACACAGATAACATCAATATTAATTCTGTTGTATCCTTTCCCTGAACTAACTCAATAAAATTCAGTTGACTCTAACATATATTAAGTATTTGCTTCTGCTATTTTTCCACATAATTTCCTCTTTTAAATTACTTCCCAAGTTAGGTCTTCCAGGTCCCCTCATCCATGTTGATCCGACACAAACGATTCCCACAGTCAGCCACCAGGAAACATAATCTCTCCTCAAATTTTCATTTTGTTAGTGGAGGACAGGTTGTACCTACAACTTCTCTTGTCCTTCAGCCTGCCACTCTCAGTGCTCCAGCCTGAAGAACTACAAGTACTTGCTTCCCCCTTTTCCCCTTGGGCAGAAATCAGTGCGAGAGGTGACGCAGTGCAAAGGTTAAAAAGAGCTCGGGAGCCTTCAGCTTTCTTTCAGTGGGATGAAATCAGTGTGGGACAATAAAAAGAAAGGAGGTGTAAGTGGAGTGGCCATGGTTGGAGTGGGCCAGTGTTAGAGCGGTCCAGCTTTGGCTCAACAGGCTTAGACGAGAACAGGATGGGCAAGTACAGGCAAAGGTTCGAAGTAGGCAAGTTTCTTTTCTCTCTCAGTACATAGCTAGTGCACTGAGAGTAAACCTGGAGGTAGTGGTATGTTCCTTCTTTGAGATGTGGGAAAGTCAGGAGACCTTATCAGTCTCCCTGATAACTACATCCGCACAAAGTGCGCTGAGCTGCAGCTCCTTAGAGACCATGTTAAGGAAATGGATCTGCAGCTCAATGACCTTTGGAATGAGGAGATGATAGATAGGATCTATGGGGAGGTAGTCACTCCTAAGTTGCAGAAGGCAGGTCCCTAGATGATAGTCAGGAGAGACAGGGGGATAAGTCAGCCAGTGCAGAGTAACCCTGTGTCCATTCCCTCAATAATAAGTGTACCGCTTTGGATACTATTGTGGGGGGTGGGGGAGGCCCTAGCAACAGGTCTCTGACACTGAGACACTGAGTCTGGCTCTGTGGCTCAGAGGCAATGGAGGCGGAGTGCAGTAATGATTGGGGATTCCATAATTAGAGGAGCAGAAAGCAGACACCCAGATGGGATTTTGGCTTCCAGGTGCCAGGGTCAGGATTGTCTCAGACTGGGTCCACAGCGTTACAAAGGGAGAACGTGAACAGCTGGAAGTTGTGGTACATATTGATACCAGCAACATTAGTAAGAAAAGGGAGGTCCTGAAGAGAGAAATCAGGGAGTCAGGCAGAAAGCTGAAAAGCAGGACCTCCGGGGTAGCAATCTCTGGATTGCTTTCTGTGCCACATGCCAGTGAGGGTAAGGATAGGATGAGATGGCAGATGAATGCGTGGCTGAGAAATTGGTGCAGGGGGCAGGGGGCAGGGGTTCAGATTTCTGGATCACTGGGATTGTTCTGGGGAAGATATAACTTGAACAATAAAGGACTGGTTACACCTGGACCTCAGAAGGACCAATATCCTTGCAGGTAGGCTTGCTGGAGCTTCTCAGGAGGATTTAAACTAATTTGTCAGGAGGATGTGAACCAGAGTGATAGGGCTGAGGATGGGGCAGTTGGAGTACAACTAGATGCAGTGTGTAATCAGGCTGTGAGGAAGGACAGGCAGATGATATCCAAAATTGCAGTCAATAGGATGAGTTAAAGTGTTACAAGGGGCCGAAATCAAAAAGGAGTGCTGAATTCTAGACTGAAGGTGTTATATTTGAATGCATGCAGTATGTGGAACAAGGTAGATGATCTCGTAGCGCAGTTTGAGATTGGCAGCTATGACGATGTGGACCTCTATGAGTGGTTGTTGAAAGAAGCCCATAGTTGGGAGCTTAATCTCTAAGGATATGCAATGTATTGAAAGGACAGACAGGTAGGCAGAGGGGGTGGAGCAGCTCAATTGGTTAAAAAATGAAATCAAATCCTTAGAAAGAGGTGACATAGGATCAGAAGATGTAGAATCCTTGTGGGTACGGTTAAGAAACTGCTGGGAGTTATATACATGCCCTGGATGTGGGCTACAAATTACAACAGGAGACAGAAAAGACATGTAAAAAGGGCAATGCTGTGATAATCATGAAAGATTTAATATTATGCAGGTAGATTGGGAAAATACAGTTTGTGCTGGGTCCTAAGAGAGGGAATTTGTAGAATGCCTACAAGATGGCTTTTTGGAGCACCTTGTGCTTGAGACTACTTGGGGATCAGCTATTTTGGATTGGGTGTTATGTAATGGCCCAGATTTGATTGGGGAGCTTAAGGTAAAGGAATACTTAGGAGGCAGATATCATGGAATTCACCTTGCAGTTTGAGAAGGAGAAGCTAAAATCAGATGTATCAATCTTACAATGGAATAGAAAGAATTCTAGAAGCATGAGAGAGGAGCTGACCGAACTTGATTGGAAGGTGATACCAGCAGGGATGATGGCAGAGCACTTTTGGGCTCCTTACTAAGAAAAGATATGCTGGCCTTGGATGTGCTGACATATTCCACGTGGCCCCACGAATGAAAGGGTTAACATATGAGGAGAGTTTGGTGGCTCTGGGCCTGTACTCACTGGAGTTTAGAAGAATGAGGGGGGATCTCATTGAAACCTATTCCATACTGAAATGTCTGGACAGAGTGGATGTGGAGAGGATGTTTCCTCTAGTGGCTGAGTCTAGGACCTGCGGACACAACCTCAGAATTGAGGGATGTCCATTTAGAACAGAGATGAGGAAAATTTCCTTTAGCCAGGGGTTGGTGAATGTGTGGAATTCATTGCCACAGATGGCTGTGTAACTCAATTCACTGGGAATATTTAAAGTAAAGGTCAATACGTTGTTGATTAATCAGAGTGTCAAGGGTTACGGGGAAAAGGCAGGAGAATAGGATTGAACAGGATAATAAATCAGCCATGATGGAATGGTGGAGCAGACTCGATGGGCTGAATGGCCTAATTCTGCTCCTATGTCTTATGGTCTTTGCCTGTTGTGATGTATTGAGATCATAGCAATGTTTTTCCAGCCAGCATCTGTCTGCTCATACTAACCTTGCCTCACTGACTGTCAAAGTTTTCATGTGAGGACTGTGTTGATGAAGTTTCATTCGTATTATGTAATTCAAAGCATTAGGTATCTTACTCCCATGCAGTGAGCTCAGCTTTCTTGGCTGAATCTTGAGTTCCACCCAATGAGGGAGAGTAAATTAAAAATATACTGCTATGAATAATAGGTGGATTTGTAAACTTTTCATAGATTATTCGAAAGTAAAAAATGCAATGGTATTTTCTCCTATTATTTTATTGTTCTGAGCATGTTTAATATCGTATTAATGCATTGTTCTGAGGGCCTGATTTGGAGATACAATGTCATTCACCTGTGTTTCGATCACTCTGTACTTTTGGTAAGACTAGTAAGGAGTCTGTGACAGCTTAGTATTAAAATATTAGTTAATTTATTAAGCTTTCATGGTATTATTTATGCATTTAGACTCTTATGAGTGTACCATAAGCAGTCTCCATGCCAGATCTTTGCAATACAGACATTTTAGATTTCAACTGTAGACTCTCTGGGACAGCTAAGGGAAGCTTTCACTCAGAAAGGACTGTGGATACCCAGGTCTGACTTCCCATATCACTGATGTGCTGGGTAGCTCTTCTACATAGTTTCCATATCAATTTGGGCTGTGGACTGTAAACCCCAGGCTAAGGTAATATTGCCATTTTTCTGCTGATATCACAATGGGGTCATAACTTGAGAACCAAGCGTGGGTTTCTGAGGAGGATGCTCAACTCTTCACCATGTTCCACAAATACAGTTGTTGCCATGAGAACAGATTGACCAAGATCGATTATCCAACTTCTTAAGAGTGAGATTGCCTTTGAATTATATGACTGAATCATTCTCATTAGAGTTTGATAGCACCATGTTTATGAATGATATCACAGACAATTCAAAATATTTCAATCAATAAAAGAATAACACTAATAAACATCTTCGCAACAAACTGTAAAATAAGTACTGAATGAAACTTACAGCCAATCATGCTGGTCGGGGAAACCCAAGCTCAACCTAACTTTTACCTTGATTTGGTGAATGTTAACACACGTAGTTGAAATTTTAAAAAAACTTAGAACATCTCCGGATGCAAGTAGGTTAAAGACTGCCATAAAATGAAGCCCATAGCAATGTTTGAAAGGATAAATAAATTCTATCAGTGCATTTTTCTATGAGGGTTGCAGGAGAAGTTCGGGGAATCCTTTGCTCAATGAGGATGATGTCCAGGGATGGGTTTAACTTTGGATGCCGCAGGGAAACAAAAAAATGGCAATGTCCAAACTAAAGCTCAGCTCAGCTCAATCGTCAGCATTTAGAAATGTTAAAAGTTTTCAATAAGTTAATGCACAGGTCAATTATTCATTTAATAATGGCACTTGTTGCTCATCTCAGGTTCCTGATAAACATAATCCCTCATATTGGATTTAAATAGCTTTCTGAACTACCTCTACCCTGCTCATATTCCAGTATTCCTCATAGAACATGTTTTTGTGTGTACTGCTTATATTCCTAATTGCTTCTTTATTTTCTCATATGTTCTGAAATCATCTGATATAATAACTCAGCTGAGGTAGCCAACTTTACTAACCAGCTGATAAATTAAGGAGTATGTGAATAGATTCTATATATCTTTGTCCTTCCTGCATTCTTTGCTGTATTGCAAAAAAAAGTCTCTTCCCATTATTTCTAATTGAAATGCATTCCCAAAACTGAAATCTTTCCCAGTCTTTAAAAAACCTGATTTTGGAAACTTTGAGCAAGTAAATGAAACTGGATCTCAACGAACAATCATGGAAATTCATACCATTTAGCTTGGGAAGAAAGACTTCCATTTCTATAGTACCATTGACATTTCTTTCAGGAGATCCCAAAGCACTTTACAGTCAATGTGGTACCTTTCACAGAACATAAATGGCTTGGATACAAGCCTCAAAGGAGTGGTTGCAGAATTTGCTGTTGACACAACATTAGGTGGAAAAATATGCTGTGAGGCTGCGAAGGATAGTGATAGATTGTAAATGGGCAAAGATCTGATAAATGGTGTGCAATGTCAGAAATTGGGAAATTGTAAAAACAAAGTTACATCTAACCTTTACCTTGCTTTTTAAATGTTGAAAGTTTTGAGGAAGACCTATTCATGCTTCATATTTTTATACAGCTATATATTTAATCATGTTACAAGATATTCTCTGTACCTGCCAATCTGCACACTGTAAACTCCCATAAACAGTACTATAATAATGCCCAAATTATTTTCTTTATTAACATTTATAGATGAATAAATATCATCAGTTACTCATGATTTTTTTCTTCTGGCTGCTCAGGATAAAGATGATTTCTGGTATATGTTCAGTAATCTGACATAAAACTAGTGAATGCTAGAAATACTCATTAGGAGACAGTAACAGATGTAATGCTTGAAGCCAATAAGCATCTAAAAATGCAAACACCAGGAAATCTGCAGGTGCTGGAATTTCAAGCAACACACATCAAAGTTGCTGGTGAACGCAGTAGGCCAGGCAGCATCTCTAGGAAGAGGTACAGTCAACATTTCGGGCCGAGACCCTTCGTCAGGACTAACTGAAGGAAGAGTGAGTAAGGGATTTGAAAGTGGGAGGGGGAGGAGGAGATCTGAAATGATAGGAGAAGACAGGAGGAGGAGGGTTGGAGCCAAGAGCTGGACAGGTGATTGGCAAAAGGGATACGAGAGGATCATGGAACAGGAGGCCTAGGGAGAAAGAAAAGGGAGAGAGGGGGAAACCCCCAGAGAATGGGCAAGGTGTATAGTGAGAGGGACAGAGGGAGAAAAAGGAGAGAGAGAAAAAGAATGCGTGTATATAAATAAATAAATAACGGATGGAGTACGAGGGGGAGCTGGGGCATTAGCAGAAGTTTGAGAAGTCAATGTTCATGCCATAAGTATCTGTTTTTTTTCTTTGTTTTCCCTCTCCACACTTGCTGAGTGTTCAAACATTTTCTATGTAGCTTTTGCTGTAGTTTTGCTTTTGTATCTGAATGAGTACTTGGAATGGTACTCTTCTTCAAAAGAGGGACGGCTAATGTCTGCCTGCGCGGGTCTGGAAAGTCCCATCTGAGAGGAGGCATATCTTAAAGTGTGGCACAGCCCTCAGTTGCCAACTAGGCTTTTAGCCTTGAGTTTTGTGTCCATGTTTCAAGACATGGCAGGATAGTGGGTGACAAAAAAAACCCATAAATTAATTTCACACTTTTCTGCGCACTCCTTTGAAACTATTGTTGCCTTTAAATGCTTTGTGCTGTAGCAGCACAGCAAACTAAACAAAGAGCAAGGCAACGAATTCCATCTTTTAAAAAAAAATTGTTTTTGCTGTTCAGTAGGTGCTTCCAAAGCGGTGAGTCACTGTGAGGTAAGAATATGCCACTGGCGTTCTATATGATGTGATAATGAAGAAATCTCATAAATTGTCTGCTGGGTTTATATATAAAAAAAACCTGGCAGCCAATTCTGATAACTGTAAAAGGTGCTGACAGACGGTTCAGGAAGTCTGTCATCAAGTTACCTCAGAAAGAGGAAAACACCAGCAGCTCCCTGCTCACAGCAAAAGCAAATCCCATTCATCAGTCACACATAGAAAGTTTTGCTCAGTATCAATCATGTGGTAGTGATCTATTAATCTTTGATTAGGTTGTAACAGAAAATGTATCCCAACATGTTTCAAATTTAAATTCCACAGCATTGCCATCAATGAAGTCCAGTGACTTTCTTTTAAAGTAATGATTTTTTTGCATACAAGTTCTAAAGAAAATGTTAAGCTGCCTATTTTTTTTCCAAATTGTATTGAAAGTAGAAACAAACTCTAGTGATATAATCATTAAAACCGCAGTGATGGCCAAGTATTAGTTCTTGAACTACAGTAGCCCATTTCCTCAGGATTTGGGTCAAGTGTTGTCAATAAACATCTTAATTGCTTTTCCAGTATTGGCAATATTGTACCTTTTGTCCTGGTGGTCCTTGAGGTCCCTACAAAAACAAACACATTAAGTCATTATTACTAGTTTAAGACATTAGCATAAATGACTGATTTCCAAGATCTAACTGCTTAAGTGCATTAATCAAACTGAAATGTATTAATCAGCAGATCATGGGTGCAGCTGAGAAAAGTGATTTGCTCTATGAAGAAAATCAGCTGGTTAAATCTGATTTTGCTTGCACTCTTAGAAGGTCTTGGTGGCTCGATTCACCAAATCTTTCTAATCTATTGCACTAGCATGTTCATGCAAAATATTATTTTGATTGTATTTCTTTATTGTTTTTTCTTTCTTTTTGTTCCCATATCACTTAAACATTGAAAAAAGCTTTGTTGCAGATCAAAATCAAAAATATTGAAAGCCATTTCATTAAACCATAAGTTTTACCTACCTCAGTGCAATTCAGGGGTGTGAGTCAATTCAAAAATAATATCTAGCCAAAGCACATTAAGGAGATTCATACCTTTAGATATAGCACTGAAAGCTCTGCAAATGACTGTAGGTTTATTTGTTTTCTCCTAGGCTTGACGGATTTAACCTTTTTCCAGATCTTAAATGAGCTTCCCTTCATTAACTTTGCTATTTCCGGCAGAAAGAACCTAAGAGGCTCAAGGAAGAGCATCCTGTGGTCCAATAATCACTATCCACCTGTAGCACATATGGCAATAGTTGGTCGAAGGGGGGGTCACAATTCTTTGACTCCCCAGAATAACAATCGTTATTCAGAGTTGGGACTTTCGATTAAGCTCTTTCGCAATTATATGGACAACTTAGAGTGTGAAAATAATCCTCCTTTAACTCCCAAAAGAAAATACTCTGAGTCTTTAATTCCTCTTCTAAAACTGGTTTGCCAGGTGTGACAAGAAAGCAACAAAGATCCGTGCTCACTTAAATGCTTTTCAAAACGTGATCTGATAAACAAACATCTGTTTCTAGCTAAAAGAGTAGATCAATGTTACAGAAATAAACAGAAGCCCAGTTGCAAAAGCTTGATGCACTTATTTCCGACCTTTTCCTTCAACTGCTGTGAAATCAAGGGCAAATTTTAACATGCAATGAGGTCATTTAGTGAAATGCTTGAAAGCTTGCTGTCAGAAAGCGAAAAGCACTGATCAGCTGCAGCTGTGTGACTCTTGGAACCAGCCGCACTTTCAATTGAAACCTGGCACAACATTATTCCCTTCGGAAGTCTCTCACAACTTGGATTGCACCCGATTGCCCTAATGCTGTGCTGTCTCTGACACGGATGTTGATAATGAGGAAAAAATAGTGGCCCAGATATTGCTCCAAATGACTTGGCTCGTATTGTTTAAATGGAAGCAAATCAATGATTTCCTTGATAATGTGGTTAAATGTGGAAATCCTGAATCTGCCAATGGATTTGGAATGCTAAATGGAGTCCAAAAAGAGGCTCCATTTTAGCAAAATTCTCCAGTAGTTATGCAGTGAAATTGCCTTGGATACTGCACCAGGTTAGTCAAAGTACAGGATCGGTGTATGCATACCTCGAGGGTTGTAAAGCTTCAGGTAAAAAGGAAAAGAAAAGTTCTTTTCTTTAACAAAAACATCATGTCTATTTAACTGTAAGCCAAAACCTAAATAGAAATGTTAGTCCAGATCCTGCTTTACTGATTTTTATATGTTTCAGAATATCAGAGATATCCATGTTACTCAGATTTTACAGCTGGCATAGCTGACTGGGTTTGCTGTCATTCAGGGAGAGGACCTGCTTGGGGGCTCTGCTGCCCTCTGGTGGCTGTTGCTCTGGAGTCCATGGGGCTTTGCCCAGGATGGGCAGCGCTAGTCTCTATATCTGGGCAATGCAAGTACAGGTGTAGGGAGATTGAAGACGTTGAGCCTGAGCCAGGAAGATTCCACTCTACAAGCCAAGAATAAAATGATAATGGTGGCTAATCTAGATGGGCATGGGCATTCTGAAATACTAATCTTTATTAATAATAATCAGTATTCATAGCTTTTGATCTGAATTATTTCCAGCAGAATCAACCTCAATTCTCAGCTGGAACACTGGCTCGAATCCAAAAGCAGTTGCTCCTCTCGAAACGTGAAGAGAGCCAGATGGCATGTGGCTTTCTGTTTCCTTTTATTAGGTTTTGGAGGACTAACATAAAGAAAGATCCAAGAGTTCGGACACCAGCAAACAGTTCCAAGGAGTTGGGATAGCAGCAATAAATAGCATGAAACCAACTGCATCTGCTTTCAGTAAACTTAAGCCTAGAATACTGAATCAGATACACTCACAGCTACAGCAAAGTACGGCCTTGTAATGTAGTGGAATGGAATAACAGGACGTCTCTTTGCTCTAATCCCAATCAAAAGAATTTTATTCATATGTCTTCATTGGTCAAGTCATTGAGTATGTTTTGTTGGTAATGTACCATTTGCTGATGAGACCACGCTTGTAATATTGTGCCTAATTCTGGTTCCTTAGCTTTTGGAAGGATGCCATTAAGATGGAAGTGGTTCAGAAACGATTCACATAGATGTTACTGGGACTGGAGAGCTTGAGTAGTAAGGAGAGGATAGATATGCTGGGACTTTTTTTACTGGAGTGTCAGAGGCTGAGGGGAGTCTTATATAGATATATAAAATTATGAGGATAATTTTATATATCTGTAGATAAGGTGAAGGCTCACAGCCTTTTTCCTAGGATAGTGGAGTCTAAAAGACTTGAAAAGAACCTCAAGGGTGGTGGATGTTTGGAACACACTGCCAGAGGAAGCCATAGAATCACAATATTAAAAGCTAGTTGGACAGGTAATGGATAGAAAAGGTTTAGTGGGATACGGGCCAAACACAGGCAAATGAGACTCACTCGCATTGCCATCTTGGTCGGCATGGACAAATTAGGCCAAAGGTCCTGTTAACTATACATCTCTATGTGAGTCAAAGCAAAAGTTGTTCCTTGAATCCATCAATGTAATGTTGCTAAAGTTAAGCTTGTAAAATTCTGACCCATATTCTAGGGTCAGTGAAAATGGAAAGACAGCTTCCTCCACCATTGATAAAAATGCTGGTGAACTCTGGTGCGAATTTCAGTTTTCATTTTCATTTTCAGCCATTCAGTTTTAAGAATTGATAGAATAAAAATCTAGATACTGCTTTTTAACAACATTTTAACATATTACATGAAATATATGTCAGAAGATACAAAATATTACGATAAAAGCTGAAATAGCATGAATAACCGTGTAGAAAATGATTTTAAAAATCTGAGCAAATTAGATCTGTAAACATAAAATTAGTCTTTCGGTGGCAGAGAAGTTGCTCAGCAGAAACTATTAACATAAGAACTCAGCTGCACTTCAGTCAGCAAGAATTTCAATGAAATTTACAGTGAGAAAAGTGTATACCAAAATGAAATTCATGACCAAGATCTAGTTTTGACTGATGTGAATTTGAAATGGTGGAATTTGTGGCAGTTGCAGCCATTTTCAAGTCAGCAAAAACTGAAACTCTTTGATGAATATAATCATACGCCAGTTGCCATTTTAAAAGTTTCCACTCAAAAATTTATTGGTTGTAAAGGTTGCACAGATCACTAACACTCTCACCTATAAAAATTGGAGCATTTTCCTCCTGAACAATTTAACTAACTAATAAAATAAACAGACTTAAACTTCCAATAAAATAGCACACATATAATTGCTAAAATTCCTTTTTCCATATTAAGGTAATGTAATAGATTAAAATTTTAAACTGTTGGTATAAATTGGCTGGATTTGCCACTGTGGGACAACCAAATGAAACAACTGGAAAATATGCAATAAGTACTTGCTGATAAATGACTTAATTCCCCATTCAAATCCTTTGGATCAATTCACACCAATTGATCTCAAGGGAACATTTAAAAGCAAATTGAGGAAAACTTACGTTACTTAATGACACAAAAGATGGATGTGACTTAAAGTCTAAATGCAAGAGATGTTGCAGATGCCAGAAATCCGGAGCAACTTGCACAAAATGGCAGCATCAGAAGAAACAGTCGATGTTTCAGACCGAGACCCTTCTTCAGGATTGGGTGGGGGGGGGGGAGGTGTCTGAATAAGGTGGACAGAGGTAAAGGAGGACAAGCTAGAAGGTAATAGGTGAAGCCAGGTGGGGGGGGGGTATGAAGGATGAAGTAAGAAGCTGGGAGTGATAAGCGGAAAAGGTAAAGGGCTGGAGAAGAAAGGATCTGATAGGAGAAGAGAGTGACCACTGGAGAAAGAGAAGGAGGAGAGTTGCCAGAGGGAGATGATAGACAGGTGAGGAGAAGAGGTAAGAGGCAGGGAAGAGTGGTGAATTAAAGAAGAGGGAAGAGGAAAGGGGTAAAAATTTCTGAAAGTTGGAGAAATCAATGCTGATGCCATCAGGTTGGAGGTTACCTCGATGGAAAATGAAGTGTTGCTTGGGAGTCACTTAGGTTGGGAGCACAGGAAACAGAAAGTTACTAAGTTCATCCATTACAAAATTGTCTTGCACCTTTCCTCCAAGATTTAGAACATCTTCCCATTACACAATGGTTTGTATTGTACTCACCATCAATCCAGGTTGACCTGTTAATCCTGTTTCTCCCTAAAATCAAAGAATGTTGGTTCAGTATATATATTTGATAAACCTGCGATCTTGCTAATTTACTGTCCATCAGGAAAAGTAATAGCTTTTTTTTAAGGTGACACTAATGTCCTTTGCTCAATCTCAGTGGATGAGAGGCAGCAGGTCGTGTGTTCCCCAGTTTCTCTCGTTGAGCTGAAGCCCTTTGCTGGGACTTGTACAATGAGGAGGGCTAGTGATCTCACAACCTACCTTGTCATGGTCTTGCACCTTATTGTCTGGCTGCACTGCACTTTGTCTGTAACTTTAACCCTATATTCTGCAATCTGTTATTGCTTTACCCTTGTCTGTTTCAGTGCACTGATGTGATGAATTGATCTGAGTCTGCAAACCAAAGTTTCCTTTTCCCTCTGCGCCTTGGTACATATGACAATAGTAATAAACCAGTTTACCCCAGAAGCAGAACCTAGGCAAGTCAGCACAATTTTCCTTTCCTCCACCTTTATCAATATCTGAACACTGTGAGGTTCCTCCAGAAGGCTACCCATGGTGGAGAGCACACACCCATTGATCATATGCATTCTTGCTCCTTGGTTCAGTTTTGAAATACATTAGAAGGAAATTATAAGACAGTGCACCAAAACAATTGAGATGGGTTCTTACAGGTGCTCCTGGCATTCCTCGAGGACCGTCCTTTCCGGTGTCACCTGGAGGACCACGGGGGCCTGGAGGACCAGGAGGCCCTGGTGGACCAGGCGGACCAGCTTGTCCTTGATCACCCTACAGAGCAGTGAAAATGTGTGTGAATAAAATAAGACATGGATTAAATAGTTCTTTGAAGTATTATTATATACATTGGCAAAGTCACATGGGAAGGTATCTTTAAATTTTACTAGTACGAATAAATACAATAAATTTTAATTCAATTGTGTGACAATGCCGAGATAATTAAGTTAGCAGCAAATAGTTTTTTTTCTAATTTTAATGCAGATAAAGAAAATCAAGAAAAAGTGAGAATAATATTTACAGTAAAGAATGCAAAGAAGAATTCTACAAGCACTAGAACTACCTTCATGAGGCGTCGTTTAATAAACTGCTGATCAGCCGAGAGGAACCCATGATTGACTCTTGGGTATGGAAACGCCATCTGATCAGGCAGGGAAAGTCAGAGTTTGGAGGTCAGAGGTCAGAAAGGTGAAGGAGTGGCAAGGGAAGGTTTCAAAAGAAGGTGGAGAAACAGTTATGAGCAGCAGGTTAACATCTCTACCAACTACATATACTACTGGATTTTGGCTATGGAACAAATGCCACATCAATGCCCATATTATGCCACAATATGATGCCAAGGAAGCAGAAATTAATATGATTGATAATCCTAATCTTGATCCAACTGTCTCTCATCAATTTTACTAAAAGTTCAGATGCAAATTATCAATTTATTTACCTAGTTTTAAAAAAATGCCTTTCTTACTATTGAACACCTTTATCACAAAGCCCTAGCACCGTGAGTTTTAAAATTAATGCCAACATGAAGCTAATTATTCCATGTGCTTGCCACTAATATTAAAAATATTCAAATAATTCCAATCAGAACATTTAAATTTGATGTATCCTAAATATGATCCCTGCATATAAAATATATTGGTAAGTGGAATATTCAATCAAAATATTGATCACCCAAAAAAGTACATGCTCATCAATTTGTGAAATGACCTTTGTTTACCTGTCAATCTGATATCTTAAAATAAATCCATTCATTTCAATTACTGTATAATCATGGTGTATTAATTTCTGAGATAATACCCATTGAGCTGACTGGCATAAATTCCATGTGCCAAACCATGAGAATTTACAGTGATGCATTCAGTCAGACATTAGTCCAGCATACTAATTCTGTGTTTAATCAAAGAAAATGATGAATACACATATGGAACTATTGGAACATGACCCCTAGATCTCACTATTAAACATGTGTTAGTATCAGATACTCAATTGAATGGAAACATTTTGATCTGCTTTATTAGATCAACATTTTAAGAGAAAGCTTTCTTTAGAAACATAGTCATTAAAAGTTCACGAATACTTTGGGAATTAGCTACCAAATTGTAAGATTTCTTCTTTCTCCTTACTGAATTAAAACTTATTTGAATTAATAGTCCTTCATTATCTGCTCAAAACTCAAAAATATTTGTGATTCATTAAATGTGATCAAATTAAATTTACAAACAGGATCCTTTTGAAAGATCACTGTTTTGATAAAGTTCCCATTTCTGCTATCCCCAAAAAATTCTAGTTGGTTTGAAATGGAATTGCTTTGAAATTGGATCAATCATGCCGATAACTTGCATATAAGAACTGTTTGTGCATTTTTTAATGCTGTTGCATCTATTTCCAGATAAGCCTTGCCAAATAACTTGGATTGGACATAAATCATTCTAGTGCAGGTGTCATTTTTACTGACTTCAGACACGTAAGTAAAGTCATCATCAACGTGCACAATTCTATTTCTGCCATATCAGCCAAAACTGAGTGAAGTCCAGCATACGTGTGTTACTTCTCACAATGGACAAAACCCTGCACCGTGTCTCCAAACCTGCACAGCCTTCATGGGATGTCTAGTTTGCTCTCTGTGCCTATCTATTCGTTCACTGCACTATTTGTGCTGGAGATCATGTCCATGCGCCAGACCACTTACTGAAGGGACTGTGATCACTGCCTCAATTGTGAGACCGTGCCTTGCCGTAACTTGCAGCCCTGATGCATGTGGGTGCTGTGGTTGAACAGGGCAGATTATTGGTGTGTTACTGTGGCTGCCATGAATGAAACACAATTAGGCATAGACTTGATTCCAACCAGGTAGTGCTTCAGCCAAATCAAACGTTGGTGGAGGTGAGGAAGTGAAAAACGTTCAAATCTCCTCAATTAAATAATGTGAGCTTTACTTCACAGAGGCCAACAGTGATGAATAGCTTATCTCTTAGTTTGATCAATTGAGTTAAGCACCGCCTTGTTATTAATAACTGCCTACAACTTCTTGTGAAACATTTAGACTTGGCAAATCAAACAACGATGATAGTATGCTGGTCGAGGTCTGACTGAGCATGCACAAGTTATCCACAAACCTTGACAGTGAGGATCTGATTAGTGTGCAGAGCCGCCACAGTCGGGGAGCCGGGCAGACCCTGGGAACACAACACAGCAAAGGAACAAACAAGGAAACACAGCAGAACAGCACAAGGTTTTCACAATTCAACTCAAAACACGGCACGTCACTTTGCTACTATTTCTCTGTTTACTTATGAATTTGAGACACTCCCCAAAATTAAAATTGGAACTGTACTAAGATTACAGAATGATTTGCCCAAAATTGGCCAAGAGGATTTTTGCTGCATTGCAATATTTTTGTGAGACTTTCCATCGTACCTTTGTTTAATTCTATGTCATTTCAATTCTATAATTAATATTGTGCCTGTAGTTACAGAAGTATGATTACAACACAGGCAGCTAATCCAACTTTCCTCACAGTTTCCTGCTCAGCAAGATTGTTTTAAATAACTCTTTAAGTCTCAGGTCACACATGAAGAATGATCATTTGGCAGGGTTTACTGGGGGCTTGAATTCAGTAAGTCAGTAAGTTCAAGGCAGCAATGATTATAGGAATCTATGGGAAAAAGTGTAGGGGAAAAAACTGCTTGATAGGTAGTTTCACCAAATATACGTGTTGGGAAGTCAATAACATTAAAAATAACAAATCAGAAAATATCCTGTATTACTGCAGGGTTAAAATCTGCTTTAGGTATTATAAGGTTTCGATTTCTAGTAAAGTAGTAAAGCCCCTTAAAGAACCTACTTCCAAATAAGTTGAAAAGAAAGAGATGGCGTTGATTTTTGGTTTTAGCATTAGGGTTTATTTCAGAGTGTCAGCCCAATTACTTGACTGGACTTTTCCTCAGACTGTGTCACAAACTTGTAGAAGTCACATTAAAGAACCACGGTTAAAGTCACCCTGTACGTGGATGACATCACTTCTTTCGGCTTGGATCCACGGTTGGGGTGCACATCAAACTGCGTCTCCAACCATGGGGGTTGGACAGAGTCAATGGCAAGAAGCATGAGGCCATGTCTTCTGATAACGGCTGGCTCACCTACCTGAAGGTGCTTGGTATCTCATTCAGAGGGGTCGAGAAAGGCAACAAGAATTGGTTTGAGTGGAGAGGGAAGATTAAACAACACTTCAGACTGAGGGCGTGATGTTGCCTCTTAATAACCAGTATGAACCTGGATATCACGTGTGAGGAGTTCTCAGGGTGGTTGTACTTGGTGCAAGTGTGGCCTGCACCTCATTTTTCCAACTTGGAAACGACCCAGGCTTCTTCACCAGTTGTTGAGACACTGTGAGCCTCTTTCGATATCAGTGTACTGACAGCCTGAAGACACGGCCCCTGCTTTTGGAAGGTGCAGGCGGAATATGGGCCTCCCAGCTGAACCCTGTAAATGACTGCTGCAGCCCTTGAAGCTCCTCTGCGCTTGCCTGAAGCTGAAGCGGAGAGAGGGGTGTCAACAGAGAGGCACAGCGCATACCTCATTCTGTCTAGAGGCAGGGAGTGGGCTGGCTGAATGCCTGCCTCTCAGCCTTGCTCTTGAGCTGGTCTTGTCGCCTTTTGCATCTGCCACAATCACCAGAGAGCAGTGTGTATACTCGTTGGGGAAATGCACACAGTGGCCACTGTATCAGGTACATCCTGTACCTAATAGTGTGGCCTCTGAGTGCATATTCACTACTTTCTGCTGCTGTAGCCAATCCACTTCAAGGTTCAACATGTTGTGCATTCAGAGTAGCTCTTCTGCACACCACTGTTGTTAATTGAGTTACTGTCACCTTCCTGTCAGCTTGAACCAGTTTGGCCATTCTCCTCTGACCTCTCTCATCAACAAGACATTTTCACCCCAAGAACTGCTGCTCACTAGGTGATGTTTTTAGCTTTTGTACAATTCTATGTAAACTCTAGACACTGTTGTGCATGAAAATCCCAGGATATCAGTAGTTTCTGAGATACTCTGACCACCCTGTCTGGCACCAACTATCATTCCATGGTCAAAGTCACTTGGATTACATTTCTTTCCCATTCTAATGTTTGGTCTGAACAGCAACTGAACCTCTTGACCATGTCTGCATGCTTTTATGCATTGAGTTGCTGCCACATGATTGGCTGATTAGATGTGTACATTAACAAGCAGGTGTACAAGTGCTCCTGGTAAAATTGCCCCTGAGAGTACGCCTAGAGCTGTGACCAAGTGGGTGGCAAGGCTCACCGAGAGTTGAAATCCTGAGAAAGAATTCTTCAACCTCTCCTAAACAAAGAATGAAGAGCATTCCATTGAGGAATGCGTTCAACACAGTCACTCAAGAAAGCAGCTATGATGCTGATCGATTTATCACCAGATTACTCTGTCATCTACCCAATTCCTCAGTACCCATCCTCATTCAAAGGCAAGTTCCCGGGATCATGAGATAGATCAGGTTGTATTCTAAAACTGCTATTAAATGTCATTCTCAATGAGGACTAATGTGCTTAAATTGCCGAACCACCTCTCCCCATCGATTTTCCTGACTGCATCCTTATCTTAAAACAGGGAGTTGGCACATTGAAACTGGGTTTCTGACATGCCATCTCTTTTTCATGTTTCACCTTCTACCTTATCAATCCATCTGGTCACAGGAGTTAAAATTGGTTCCACAGGCGGAATTGGAGCTTTGTGAATGATGAAGATCACCCACTGAAAATCTGCTTTCTGACTTTAATGAGCACGCAGGACTAGCTCAACACTGCTGGGATTAGCATTTATCTGTAATTTCCTTCGAAGCAGGTAAAAGAGCAACAAACCTCAATTAAACTGTTAAGTCTCTGGCGACCCTGCAACATAAGCAAATATGAGAAAATTTCTCTAAGCTACTCTTTTTCTGTCCCCCTCCCCCCACCCAGTTCCTAATCAAGAGGCACCAGTTCACTCGCTGACAAGCCTTTGACATACTCCATTTCCGATCATTAGGAATGTGGGTGTGGGGTGCTTTGATGGCTTATGATTTTCTTCCTAGGAAGCTATTATCTTGAAAATTCGTATGAAATTGTCAACTTGTCCCTAATTGTGGGTGAATGATGTCAACAATGAATTGTCATTTGGTGATATATCTGCTGGGGGATTCATATATTCACGTCTTGAGGGTGATAATGAATAAAAAAACATTAAGTACAGTTAATTATCAATTACAGATGCTGAAAAGATGATGCGAAAGGGAATATTCATACACTAAGTCATTTAAATTTTCAGCAGCTATCCTATGCGTTACTGAAAAACAATGTGTGAATAGTCATTTTTTTGTTGTTGAGCCTTGAAAATAAATTAGTTTTTTCACTGATGATGGAAGCTTTAGGACATCACCACAGCCTAGCACCATGTCTGGATTGGATTGTCTTCAAATGGGAACTACCAATTCAAGAAATTATTGACTTTGTTCAGTGACTTACAATGCTTAATAAAAATCTAGGCTTGCAGAATTATTTGAAAAGAATAATCCTTTTCTTGTTGTGTATATAAATGGCACCTCATTTATTATTTCAAGATTGGCATTGTGGGGTTGTTTGGGAAATTGCTTATGAAAGGTACCCTAGAGCTCCCTGGAATACACGGCAGTTACAATGGAAAGGCAGCTACATTCCGAGGCTCTTACTTGTCCATTTCAAAATACTTCTGATATCACCTTCATTTGTTGAATTGTCTGGTGAATAGCCTTGCTCTTTCTCACTCAAAAACCTGGGTTTAAGTTCATAAATTTGTGACTATTACTCTTCATTCTCTTTGACTCTAATGGCATTGCCCAGACAAGTGATAGAATTTCCATTTAATGTGCACTTCCTGTGCCGATATCTCTGAAAAGAGGTTAGATAATTCAGTGGCCATTAAAGGAATGGGTAATTACCATTATCTTGCACTTACCATACATCATGAAAAATCCAATAGTTAATGGGTCAGGAACTTAGTAAACTTGTTTCCTCTACACTTCAGTCAAAAGCTTAATACCTTTTTGGCTGGATGTTCCAACTCAAAGCATAATGCTTTAATGCACTAGGTGATAGAATTTTATATGAAACACCATCATTATTCATGATGAGCTAGTTCATGGACAGACATCCTCCCTGAATCTGACACTCAACTAGAGAGGTTGCCGAACAAGCGCAGCATCAGGCAAGTGCTCTACCGCGCACACACTTTGCGTCCGTTTCTGTGACCTTCCACAGTATATCACTGGATCATGAACAACACAGTACTCGACGTCAGGAGCAAATCTTAGTAGCTTTAAGGGCTGTAGCTTGTAGTGCTGCTGCTTCATAGCTCCAGTGACCCAGACTCAATCCTGGCTCCTGACCTCCAGCGCTGTCCGTGTGTAATTTCCACATTGTGTTTTCACCAGGAGCTCTGGTTTCCTCCCCACACGCCGGTTACTGGCTAAGTCTTGATTTTAGTTAAACATTGTAAATAGCTGAACAAAGTCAATTGTTTAATTAATAGTTGAATTCAAACCAATCCGGATATGGTACTGTGTAGTGGTGGTATCCTATAAGTTCCATCCTTAGTGGAAAAACTGATTTATTTTTAAGGTTCCACAAAGAAAAAAAATGCCTATTCACACTTTGTTTTCAAGTAAGGCACAGCTAGCTACCTAAAAATTAAATGGCTCAGCATTTAAGTCATTACAGTTGGCCACTCCAAACTGCCTCCTTTTGTGGAATCTCAGGGGTGTTGTTGGGACTGAGGAAAATAACCAGCATTAGTGTTGGAATATGTGTTCTTGGGGCAGGCTCTAGGCTGAAGGGCTTGTTTCAATGGCGCTTGGCTCTATAAACCAGAGGGATAAGGCCTCCTCCTGCCTACGTAAAGGGGTAGGGTGGGTTTGTAGAGGATATGGGAGAATGACAGTGACAACGTGGGCTCCCAGGTGCTGGGGACAAGATTATCCTGAAACAGCTACACATCTTTAAGTGGTAGGGTGATGGCGCTACTGAAGATGTACGGCAACTTACTGGTAGATCAAAAGGCAAGAGATCTGACTAAAAACATTACTTATAACATCTTTTCTGAAGCAAATTGTGGTGAACTAATACCACAGACGGTGAGCAGGCAGGCAGAGGTGAGGCTGGTTTGGGGGATGAGCTGTGCTGGGGAATCGTGAGGCGCAACACGTTCGAGCTGGTGTCACAGACGGAGTCGGTGACGCTGTCGGAGAAGGAGTGAGTGATTTGGAGAGTAGTCAATGTGGAAGAGTTTCTATGCTCGTCCACCTAACCTGCGTGCGAGGCTGGATCGTTCCAAGTGCCACGTCGACTTGGTGAGATTGAGAACGGTTTTGCGCTAGGCAACCCAAACGTATTGTGGCGCCGTGGTCCGGGTCCTAGAGCGAGGGACTACCCGTGCTTGGACAGCTTAAACACCAGCGCAGTCAGACTGCAAGCTTGAGGGGCGAGGGCCGTGCTGATTTCACACGCTCTCCCACAAATGTTCACTCTTTCTCCATGCCACCGAGGCTGCGAACCGATCCGACTGCTGTGTGTTTTTACCCTGCTGGTGTGATGAATTAGGACCAAGGCTTGGGCCTACTCCAACTGCTCTGGGAGTGGATTTGGGACTCAGTCCAGTTCAGAATGCTGTTGGCTTGTTTCTATTATTTGCTTTTTTCCTCTATCTCTGTGCAGTGGTCTTTTTTTTTAAATTGGATTATTCGGGTTTCTTGCTTTGTGGCTGCCTGTAAGCAGACAAATCTCAAGGTGTATAATTTATACATTCTTTGATAATAAATGCACTTTGAATCTTTTGAATCTTGAACCGCCTTTGGTTGGGGGATCTATCAGTCGCACTGAAATAGGTGAAGGGTGAAGGTGTTGCATTAAGGAATTAGAAGATAAATAAAAGAGGCAGGACCTCAAAAGCAGTCATCTCAGATGTTACTGAGTATAGGTATTGGAAAATTGACCATATGAATGTTTGGCTGAAAAGATGGTGCAGAAGGGAGGAATATGAAACCTAGTTCTGGGCAAAGCAGGGCCTGTAGAAGCCAGATAGTCTGCAACCAGACAGGACTGGGCCTGTTGTCATTGTGGGGGTTGGTATTAACATTGTTGGAAAAGATTTTGAATTACAATGGCAGGGAAAGAAACCTAAATAGGAGTCAAAAACAGAAACTGATATAATAAAAAGGACAACTGGCCAAGGCTAAAAACAGGCAAATCACAGGTGAGAAATGAATTGGGCCATAGTACAAAAAATGTAAAATTATTTACCTTTTAATGGTCATGTTGTGCATGTAATAAGTAAAAATTTAACATAATGAGTAGTTTAAAAATTATTCATAGTTTGTAACTCGGAGTTCCAGAACATATCAACAGTAAGGAAATGTCGAGGGGGCTTGACTCAAAAGCAGAGCAGTGGAGATGATTCAGTAGTAAGCTATAACTTTAATAATAGACTGTGAAAGTAACAAGCAAGGAGAGGCCACAAAATAAGAGTGAACAGGCACAGAAAACAAGGCTAGGAACAACTGGTTGAGGCCGGCTGGTTCAGTAGGTGAACGAAGGGCTGTGGACGAGAGCTGGGTTTAAATAGGCTGCAGGTGATACGTTGGAAACGAGTGGCAGGTGACTCCTGTTAGCTGGGTGGAGACTGAGAGGTGCCTGCCTACACAGGTCTGACAGGACCACCTCTCCGACAGCCAGTACCTGATGGCCCAGGATTATTCGAAGGGAACTCCTCAATAAGCAATGGATCCAAGATAAAACTGGACACCTCACACTTCTCCTCTAATCTGTACCCTCCTCAGTCAGCCAGGCACTGGAAATCCCATCCACAGTGATGTGAACTTATCAACCGGTGAAGCCTCGCCGAAACGTCAGGACTTGCTGACTGGCTCTTCCTGACTGACCGTTGGCCTGCGGATGATAGCCAGAGGACAAGCTCACTGAGATGTGGAAGGGGAAACAGAAGGCTCACCAGAAGCGGGAGACAAATTGTGGGCCCAATGCCCGGAGGGAAACTGTGGAGTTGAGCTGCACTTTGGGGAACCAGGAGCGCCACCTCAGATGCTGACAGAAGTTTGGAGAGGGCAGTGAAGTGGGCTACCTCGAAGCACCAGTCTGTCACTGTCATGACCACCTGGCCCCACTGGCAGGTGGGAGACCCATGATGAAGTCCATAGCAAAGTAGGAGCACGCACATCCAGGGACCTGGTAGGGGCCACAGGAGCCCAGAGGGCTGCTAGTTGGAGGAATTGGATTGGGCATGTTGAGGACAGGCAGTGATGGATAGACATACGTACAATGTGTGATAATGGTGGGCTACCAGGTCCAGCATCACAGAAAATCCTGATTCTTTTGTGCGTCTGGACAGCTGGAGAGGGGTGAGGTGTGGGTCCACTGGAGTACGCCAGAGCCCATACAGTTGTCAGTTGTGTCGGCTGAAGCAGGCTAGTGCTGTAGGGCCTGAGGGATCTGGTTCTCAAGATCCCAGACAATGGGGGTGAGGATGGAATGATGGGCTTAAGGTCAATATTCGTTTCAGCCAGGTAGAACTGTCAGGCCGTAGCGTTCTGGAGCGGGTTCAGTAGGAGATGGTGAAGTTGATTTCCTGGAAGAAAAGCTGACATAAGTTGAGTTGGTGGGCCTGTTGTATGGATATGAGGTTCTGATAGTCAGTCCTGATCAGGAAGGGCTCAGCATTTCCCATTAGCCAATGGTTCTGGGGACAGAACTGGGGTTCTGGCTAGTGATGTGGAAGGTTGCTCCATAAAATGCTTGTCAATACAGAGGGCCAGAGTGATGGGATGTTTAAGCTTGGTGGGCATCTCCCATGTACACAGCTCGACTTTCAAGTGCTCCGAAAGGCCGTGATGATAATGGGCCAGCAGTACTTCTATGTTCCAGCTGCTCTCTGCCACGATTCTATGGTGTAATCCAGCACTGAGTGTGAGCCTTTTCGCAGGTGAAGTATCCAATCTGCTGTCTCCCTTTCACCTCTTGAATGGGCAAAAACCCAGCACATCTCAGCAGTGAAACCCTCATATTTATTGCAAATGGTGGTTTCATTCTCCCAGTTCATGGCGAACTAGGTCAGAGTTTGCCCAGTCAAGAGAGCGATGACGAAGGCAATCTCGGCTTGGTCTGCAGAATACAGAGGTGGCTGCATTTCGAAGTGTAAGATGCACTGGGACAGGAAGTTGCCGCATCGGATTGGGTTCCTGCACCAGAATCCGGGGCTCAGAGGGAGCAGGCCGACGGGCGTGGGGTTTCTGTACTGGGATGGAGAGTTGGAAGAGAGTGGTGAGCAGATGGTCAATGGTTTCCTGCTATTGTCGATCGTGTACTCGTGTCACGGACAACTTCCTTTAGGTGAGAAAATTCTGCTGGTCAATCACCATCCCATCAAGAAATGTAGAGGAAGCTAGCAAATATCCAGAAGTAATAAATGCCAGCTCACTAGGTTAATTTATTGTGAATTAGTAGCTACTTTAGCTATGAATATACAGTAACATCATATCCATTTTTATTTCTCCTGTCTCTAGAAAGTGTATATTGAACGCTGCTCGCTCACCTGATTACAGCTGAACTAAAAGTACATCGAGAATTATTGGCCTGAGCATGAAATTCTGAACTCATCACTGGTGGCTAAGAAGAAGACTCATGAGAAACAGATTTTGTTTTCAAATATCTTTCTTCTTTTTATCTGCTTATACTGAGTCCCTGCCTCAGCACTGCACCAGGCTTATCATCCTACGGATCTGACCGGACTCTTTGTTTAGAAAAGAATGGGCAGTTTTTGGGTAGTACTTGAACGAAAAAGTAGATCAGAGAGTCTCTGCTGTAATTCTGCTCCTAAAATGGCTATTGCAAGTTCTAGTAGGTTGTCGAGTCATAAGGGTTTAAGAGTCATCCAGCACAGAAGCAAAATCTCTGGGCCAGTCAACTCTGCACTGACCTACAAGTACTCATTTACACTAAATCTATTTTTTTCTCTTCACATTCCTATATCCTGAGAGATTCTATGGCACACCTACACACTAGGGGCAAATTACATCAGTTAACAAATCTACTGGCCTATATACCTTCAGTGTGTGGAAGGAAAGGAAATCCCCTGGAGGAAACCCTCATGGGTTACAGGGGGAATGTGTTGAATGCTCACAGAAACAATGCCCAAGGTCAGGATTGAACCTGGGGCTCTGGGACTGGGTCAGCAGCTCTACCTGCTGTACCACTATGCTGTCCGTCTGTCCCACAATTCCAATAGATCACGTGGAAGAACATGCCATTGTGTCTATATGGCGAGCAAAAAAGAAAAGTTTTAACTATAATGCAACAGTAGCTTTCCATGGAAGTGTTAGTTATACTCAAAATACAGGCTCACTACAAGAGCTAGGCAAAAAACTGAAGGTGAAATACCAAATTGCTGGAAATCTGAAATAAGAACAGGAAATGCTGGAAATGGGCAGCAGGCTGGATAGCATCCACAGAAGAAGAAACAAGCTACTGATTTTTCAGCGTTCAGATGAATATTTTCATTGTGTGTTTTATAGCAACTTCGTAGTACCTTTTCTGATCAAGATGTGCAAATGGCACCACCATAGTGGGCCAGATCCCTCATGAGTACAGCTTCTATCCCACCAGTACCTGACTGTCAAACAGACCTCACTCTCAGCAAAGATGAAGTCCTGACTCCCAGTCTACTCTCTCATGTCTCATGCACTTTATTGGTTTAACTGAACTGCACTTTCTCTGTAGCTGTTACACAATATTCTGCATTGTTTTTTCCTATTGCCTCAATATACTTATGTGTGGCATGATTATGCTTGGATGGCATGCAAACAAGAAGTTTTTCACTCTATCTTGGTACACATCATAAACCAATACCACAATCAAATCAGACCTCCACGTCCCCTACTAAATCTATCGATGTGATCCAGCTTCAGAACAGTGCCGTTAAAAATGCAATTCCTATATTCCAGGGAGAAGCCTGCACAAGAAGCATTAGCAGCTTCATTGATAGAAACGTAGGGCGTTTTTAAAAATAAATTTTGAACATTATGCGAACTCAGGTCTCACCCGAAAGATGATCAGACGTCAGAAAAGCACCAACAGCATGTAAATATGGTAAAATAGGCCATCAAATCATTTCTTTCTGTCTGGAGCCACAAAAATAACACAGATGGATTTAGTGCACAGGAAGATTGGTCACTTTATCACTCAACAGCCGAAGGAAATGAAGTCTATAGATGGCTTTGTACTTTCCTTGAGGCTCGACATAAGCAGCAGGCAGTTTTCCTCAAGGAAGCTGCTTTGCAACTCTTACAGAAATGTTATTAATAGGAAACCATTCCCTCCTGTATATTATGCATCGCCAGGTATAATCCTTCTTCTCTTCGGAAGCCTGTGTCAGAAATCTTGAGTCGTTCTGGTTTTGATCTGACAGACTGAGGTTGAATTTTTATTTCTGGGTCTGTCTGCTTGACAATTCAAGCTGGTGTCAGGAAGGATAAATGCCAAAGCCCGTGGGGAGTGGGGAACTGCTTTTGTTGGCATGTGGGGAAGGTGCGCTAGGTTTCCCGGAACGTGAGCTTCTCATTCCCTCCACCGCGATTAGGGAGAGCCTCTGAAATGTTTAGAGTCATGGGTTCAAACTAAAGGCCAGCAGCTTGTTCTGTAGCACCCAGGAGATGCTGGAGGAACTTGGTAGGCCAGGGAGCATCTATGGAGCAGGATAAAGAGTCAATGTTTTAGGCCAAGGGCCTTCATTGGGACTGGAAAGGTAGGGGGAAGACACCAGAATGAGAAGGTGGGGGTGGGGAAGAAGTTCAAGCTGCTAGGTGATAGTTGAAGTCAGGTGGGGGAGGGAGGATGAAATGAGAAGCATGGATGTGATTGGTGGAAAAGTGAAAGGATTAAGATGAAGGAATCTGATAGGATGGTAGGGTGAACCATGGGAGCAGGGGAAGGGTGGTGATTGGCTGATGAAGAGTAGAGTAGGAGGTAAGAGGGCAGCCAGAATGGGGAATGGAAAAGAAGAGAAGGGGGAGGGGGAGAAATTACCAGAAGTCGGAGAAATTGATGTCATGCCATCAGGCTGGAAAATGAAATGCTGCTTCTCCAACCTGAGAGTGGCCTCATTGTGGCAGTAGAGGAGACAATGGACCAACATGCCGAAACTGGAATGGGGAGTAGAATTAACATGGTTAGTGACCGGGAAATTGTTCCTGCAGCAGGTGAAGCAAAGGTGTTGGACAAAGCAGTCCCATTGAAGATGGAAGAAGTGGAGGAGATTGATGTCCTGGATCTGGAGGCTCATGGGTTGGTAGCTAAGGACAGGAGGAGCTCTGTCCCTATTATGGCGGTTGGAAGAGGTGATGAATGTGAATATTCGGGGAATGTAGGAGATATGTGTGAGGGTGGCATCAATGGTAGAGGAAGACAAACCTCATTCTTTGAAGAAGAATATTATTTGAGGAAGCTTGTACTTCTTACTTCGTCTGATGTTCCAGGGCAGTGATGAGGCACTGTCAGATAGGACATCTTCAAATAAAATGCTAGCCTAAGACTCATAACCTGTAGAGGTGGATGCAATATACCATGGGTCTATTCAGAACAGAAGGGGTTCTTCACATATACTGAGCATTTATCGCTCATTCCAAAACACTGACCTGTTTTAATTGCTGATTATTTCTTCAGTGTGTTTTTTCTTTGCCAGATTGCTGCATTTACAGCAATACAATATTTCAGAGATGCTTTTTTGATTGGAAAGCAGTTTGTGACAATGTGAAAGGCAACAATTATATTTCTTTCTTTCTATTAAAAGTTCATTCACTGCAGGTGAGCGGGTCATCTCTTCACAGTCAGGTTAATAATTTCCATCCTATGACTTGCTCAAAAAAAAATGGAAACTGTGTTTGCAGGCTGCTCCAGGAAAGCAAGCATCATGCATTTCTGAGCAAAGCATTTTGCGTCATGGGTAGATGAAGAGAATTTCTGTCGTGTTGGTGCACTGGCTGTGCAAGTCACTGTCAGTAACGGTCACAAGCTGACAACTGCCATTGCGCCAGACTGTGGCTTTTCATTCATTCTGAAGCTGAGGTCTCCATCTGCAATGACCTGCTCTTTATCAGAATGCCTTCCTGAACTTAGCAATCTTTGAATAACCACTGGTAAGTAACAGACTACTCTTTGCAAAGTCCATTTCGCCTTTGAGACTTTGCCAGAAGTTGGAGAAATCGATGTTCATGCTGTCAGGTTGGAGGCTACCTAAATGGAATATGAGGTGTTGTTCCTCCAACCTGAGAGCCACCTCATCATGGCAGTAGAAGAGGTTATGATTAGAAATCACTTTGAGACTTTATTAGTAATGACTTTTCTGTGAGGGAAGTTTAACGTCACAATTTGAAGGTGGGAGTTAACTACAAGAAGTGAATTTAATGATTCAAGCACCAGTTAAGTAAGGGGAAGACGAGATTGGCTAACACCAAATGTTAAGAAAAGCAACAACAGTAATGTTTGTTTTAGCTGGCCCGTTCCTTATAGGAAAACATACAATGCGGTAAGTTTTGAGTGCAAAAAATAGGGTTTGCACACTCTGCCACTGTGAAACAAAAAGGATCAGCTGCCTTTCTTGAAATCATACTACAAAATGTGTTGGAGGACACATAAAAGCAGATCATTCGGTCATGGCGGTTGACAGTTCTGGTAACACACAGAAGGTCTTAATTTAAGTGAGTTGATATCTCAGAAGAACTGAAAAGCTTCTCTAACACAGTTGTAATTAGGCACACACATCCCACTTCTCTAACACTGATATAACCAGACACACATGGAGATTAATGGAGGGCACTCTCCACCTCCCTTGCATGCTCTGTGTGTTCAGACACAGTCCCCTACAGAAGATGGTTTCCCCTAAGCTCTTAAGAAATCAGGAGGAGGAATTTTAACCTACTCCGTCCCACTTGTTAGGAATGCACTGGGGAGTGCCAGAAAAGCAGCAGCATAGTTGGGGTTGGTTGCCGGGGAGCGGCCACCTGCAAACACTGTGGGTAGTTTGTGTTATGGAGAGTGAGGAGGTAAGGCAATGTAGGAATAGATATGAAACAAGCTCTATCCGTGTAGGACTCCTTTATATTGCTGCTTCGGGGGCAGTCGTACCGTGAAAGGCTGCTTATTGCAGGAGAGCCCGATGATGGGTGATCCTGGAACAAAAATGGCCGATTTCCTGGTTGCCAGGGGAACGATAGCAACTCTTAGATTCATGACCTCAGCAGCACCTCGGCACAGTCGCTAGTGACACTGCTGCACGTTTCCGGCGACCCGCAGTCAATCGTGGCCTAGAGTGCAGGGACAAGAGAGTGTGCACTTCCCCCCTCTCTGGCTGAAAGTGTTTTCCCATATCCCAGACATGTGCTGGTTGGCAGAGTCATTGATTCTAATACAGCTGTGAGAGAGAACAGTTTAAAGCAGGGGTCCCCAACCCTTTTTTGCACTGCAGACCGGTTTCATATTGACAATATTCTTGCGGACCAGCCGACCAGTGGTGGGAGTAAGGACAAGAGTAGAGCCAAATACGTTGTTTACACAGAGAGACTACAATGACCATGGAGCCTTGCGCGGGCACCAGTGCACATGCGTGTAGTGTTGATTTTTTTCTACAAATCGTTTTTGGTGATTCTGTTGGGGGGGGGGGTGTTAATCACGACCGGAATACAGGTAGTAAGTGGCTAATACACTCAATTTCGTTTCTAAAAGGGATTATCTAACGAATTTAATATTAAACACACAGCGCATATTTTCCTCGCATGAATATAGTGATAAGTCAATTATCAGGGGAGGACAGGGGAGCTTGAAGAAAGTGTTGAACGAACTTCCAGTAGAAGTGGTAGAGGCAGGTTCGATATTATTTAAAAAAAAATTGGATAGGTATATGGACAGGAAAGGAATGGAGGATTATGGGCCGAGTGCAGGTCGGTGGGACTAGGTGAGAGTAGCGTTCGGCACGGACTAGAAGGGCCGTGATTGCCTGCTTCCGTGCTGTGATTGTTATATGGTTATATAAGTAAGTCAATAGAATCATAACATTTTAAGTAACATTTGGATATTAAACACACAGCACATATTTTCCCCGTATGAACATATAAAATCATTACAACACACCAATATCGCTGAATCAGTGGGAGCCCTGGGCTGAATATTTGTTTCCCTGCATCGAGGGGTGATGGGAGACAGCGATACTCGAAGGGGGTTCCTTACGGCCAGTCCATTACGCAATTTGGTTTTTGTTGCATTCATTGCAGAGATATGTTGGAAATGGAAGCAACGTTTTCAGTGCTTTCGTGGCTATCTCAGGATATTTAGCCTTGACTTTGAGATCCAGAATGCTGGCAGAGATGTTATGTCAAACATACTTTTCAGCCCGCCGTCATTTGCAAGCTCGAGGAGTTGATCTTCTTCCCGCGCTGACATGGATGACGCGCGGGTAATGAGCTCGTGTGCGTAATGGTTCAACAGTGGGCGTGACAGGGAATGAGGAAAGGTGCAGCTGACTCATATCGCCAAATTATATCGTTTCCTCGCGGCCCGGTAGTGCATGCTATGCGGCCCAGTACCAGTCCGCGGCCCGGTGGTTGGGGATCGCCGGTTTAAAGGGAAGTAAGTGGGGAGATGGGACAACAGGGAATCTGGACTTGGTGGGCCAAACATCGTCCTTCCATGTCATATGAAGATGTGAAAATGGACAAAATAAGGGAGTTGCCTGGATCTATTTCAGTAATGATACAATTTGATGTGGAAATGGTCATATCCCACTCGGAAAATAAAGCAGCTTTCAGTCTCATGGCTGAATTTCTAGGGCAGTGCATTCCCACTTGATGAAACATTCCAGGAATGAAATTTAACACTTTAAATATTACTGTACAGGCATTCCCCAAGTGGCAAAAGTTCTAGTTACAATTTGTGCCGTGACTCTATTGATTCTTTCGATAGAAATCTCAGGTTTCCAATCTACTTTTCATAAGGTGTTTTCCCCAGCTGTCTCAATCTATGACATTTCCGTTACTGAACGTTTTCCAGGGACATATCTCATTTGTAATTTGAGGAATGCCGATACTTTCCAAAACATTCTCAGCATTAAAGTATCCATGCATCAGTACCACCATGCATTGCTGGAGAACACTTACTTCTAATTACTAATATGTCAATATATTACATTCTGGCACAAGCCTCCCGCCATTGAGGACGACTTCAAAAGAAGTGGCGTCCACCACTCAGGACCATCTGGGGCATACCCTCTTCTTATTACTATCATCATGGAGGAGGTACAGAAGCCTCAAAGTGCACACCCAGCATTGTAAGAATAGCTTCTTCCCCTCAGCCATCAGAATTCTGAATGGTCCAGGAACACTGTCTTGCTGTTCCTCTTTTTGTACTATCTATCTATTTATCTATCTATCTAGCTAGCTAACTATCAAACTATCTATCTATCTATCAATCAATTAATCTAGCTAGCTAGCTACCTATCGATCTACCTATCTATCTAGCTAGCTATCTATCTATCAATCTACCTATCTATCTATCTAGCTTGCTATCAATCTATCTATCAATCCATCAATCGATCTATCTAGCTATCCATCTATCTCTCTATCTAGTTATCTATCTGTCTAGCTCGCTCGCTCTCTATCTATCTATATTACTGCCATAAGATAAAAAAATTGCATGACTAATGCCAGTGACAATAAACCTGATTCTGATTCAGTGGTTCCAAAGTGCATGAGAAAAGATCCTGTTTTATAGTATTTATGAAGACTTCTGCCCCTGAGGAACATTTAGTATCAAAACCAGCCCTAAGTCACTGTCCTGGTAGACTTAGAATCTAACCACGCTAAAATGTGCTGTAATATACCAGGATTGTCTTTTGGCCAGTGAAACTGACAGGAACTAAGAAATGTGCGATTTAAAAGAAATTGCCTTTCTAACAACTGCACTCAACACCACATGCCATGCACCTTGGACAGCTTCTATTGACAACTTACCCTCGGCCCCTGGTCTCCTTGATCACCCTGAAACACACAAGCACAACTAATTATTATCTTTGCAAAAGCAATGAGAAATTAAGAATTTTGCTTCAAGTAGGATATGTTATGGAAAGAGAAATATACTTATGCAAAATTGTATTCACAAACCTTGTCACCTTTAGGACCAGGTGGACCCTGCAAAAGAACAATTTGTCGTCATTATTTCTCCACCCGAAATTGTACTCTTGAAATTTGCAACCAGTTTATTAATTTGCTTTAAAGAAAAGAAATACTTCATCTCCCTTTGAAATAAAAAGCTGCTGAATCACTCCCAGCCCTCTAATTCTCCAGTTAAAGGTGGCCAGACTGTGCATCTGTCTGTGTCAGGAGGATAGCCAGCTCATGGACGTGGTCCAAAGACTAAAATTATCGGCATTCCTCTCCTCACAAAGGCACCACACCCAAGTTTAATGTATATGGAGCTCTTACTGGTGTAACTGATGAGTAGTGAAAGGCTAGGCCCAGAATATTGACCAATCTTACCAATTGCTAATGTGAATTAGCCACCTGTGCAATCCCTGTACCTTTTGCCTTTTATTCTGACACCGTTCTAGCTACCTCCTTTTCACAATGTGACAGCATATAAGTTTCATAAATTCTAAGCTGAAAAAAAATGAGATTTTATGAGCAGATGGATTCTATTGCAGATGAAGTGGCTTGTGTGGTCTTGAAAACAAATGTCTAATAAATCTCTGTCAGTATAAGGGATCATCTTCCTCTTGTTCTGTGCATGTGTTTAATTATGGTGTAATCTTCAGACATGTGGCATGATTGATCTTTTGAAGGTTTGGAATTCCTCCACTGATATAGAGAACTCTAATAATACGAGGAAAATTATTATAACTATGCCAAAATGTGAAATGAAACACTGAAATCTTTTAAAGGTAGAATCAAAATTATTCTTAGTGTGTTATGTGTATAATATGCTCATAAATGCCTTTTAAATTTGATCCTAAAATGTTGCAAAATCTTTAAACCAGACCTTAATATAAAAAATAACATCATGGTACAGACACATGTCATTAATAACAGCAAATTAGCCTGCAGGGGAAAGACAAAGGGACGACTGTGTTTTGCTAACCTCAGCAATCGTGATTATTTTTATTTCGTATACTCTGACATTTACTTTGTGCATACATGCGTTATTTCAGCAGTTTGCTGCACAGGGCATTTTTCACATCAATAATGCATTGATCAAGCAGAGTTAAATACAAACATCCGGGCTGCTGCCAAATTTTACCCATTTGTTTTTTTACAGAGTTGGTCCAGTTAGGGCTCTTTAGCTGACAATATTATGGAGTGAGTGAACGCGACGAAACCCTTCATCAGAAATCTATGCCGGACTCCTCGAAAGGACAGTTTGCAGTAAACTGCAGTGTGATTCAGAAAAGTGGGTTGGATTTTCTCCTTGCTTGAGAGGAGGGTGAAACCTCAGGCCTGGTCTGGTCTTGGGACTGCTCATCTGCTGTTTCAATACCCTGGAACCTTGGGTCTGCCTGCACTGTGTGTGCCCTGCCTTTCTTCCTGTGGAAGTTTTTAATTGGGTATTGGACTATGATATAGATTCTGAAATGGTCCTCTGGCAGATTTAAGTGAAGGTGCAGGTGAACCTGAAACTTTTCTCAGATGGAAAGGTGCAGAACAAGTCACAGAGTCAAAAAGCAGTGTTCATTAAACTTACAGATTTCATTTTCTATCTCTCAAGGGAGAAATATATAGTCAGCAGATTGAAAGTTTAGTTCTATAATTTTTAGTTGACTGAACCATCTGATAAGTACTTTTCTAGCAAAATGCTGCACTAAGTGCCTGCTGCTACAGCATTAGCCAACAGCTGGAAGCAAAATGCAAATATCCACTGTCTTGTAGGTAACAATCCTATTCTCCATTTCTTCCGCAGATATTTAAATATCACCCAAATATTCTCAACTCTGAGGTTGCACTGTCATGAAGAATCTGGACAAATTCCAAATTTACTGTAGATCATATTTATCTGAAGCCTTTCCGAAGATGATCCCGCAATATTTTCAAGTGTTGGTTTTCCGTGTGGAAAAGGAAAATGCGATGTCATTGTCAGCTTCCTGAATCTTGACCTTCCATCGGTGCATCATATCTCCAGCTAGTAGATGCATAAGCTTTAAGTTCATGTTTGCTTTGCGAGGCTCTGCACATTAATTGTGACAGGTTTAATAGCTGCATCCTCTGAGCCAATGTAGGAAATGTGTGGTACAAAGAGCTTGGCCTGCTGCTGGCACGGCACCGTTTCTGTGATCAGAAAAGGGAGGACTCATATGGGACACATTACTTCACAATCAATGCAGGGAATCTGACAACATGCAATCAACTTGAAAAGCTACAAGGGGAGGAATTGTAGCTTCTGGTGATCATAAAATTCCAGGAAAGGGGGAAGTTCTCTTATAATTTCTTTTCAAATGCAAACACGAATTTTCAACTTTTGCCTGAGATATAATACTTTCAACCAGAATTGCCTTACAGTGAATAAAAATACTTTCTATTGATTGTAATTTAAAACAGGCATATTTATAAAAGCAAGCAAAATGACACTGTGGCATTCAAAGGAAGCCGAGGTGGATGTTTGCTTAAATCAACCTGCAAATCTCTTCAATGATTATATGTTTCACATTCAATTACCTTTACCTGCCTCTAGTAATTCAGGACTTACAGCAGTGGCTTTGATTTCACAGACCAGTTACGAGAATTCAAGCATCCATATACAAGAGAAACTTTTTATCCCAATCCCATTCAACATCTGGAGCTCTATGCTGGGGGTTGGGATGCAGAAATTACAGCACTGTCTTTCAAGGGTGGAGTCCAATTAAAAAGTGCAGTTCTATATATCAATTTATGCCAACTTTACAAAGACTTGTCCACTGGAGTCAGAATCAGGAGCAGAAGGAGAAAAGGACATCAGATGGAGCTCAAATGGAAGGATAATATGCAATGTAAAATTTCTTAGGGGTTTTGACAGAATAGATGAAGGAATGATTTGTTTTTCTTTGCCTAGGTGTCTTAATAAGCGGTCAGCCATTCAGGGCAGAGATGTGAAAAAAAAATTCTCACCCAGGTGAGGTTGGAGTTCAATTCTCAGTGGGGTAGCAGACCATCAGTAAAAAAGTAGATATATTCAAGATAGGCATCAATAGATTTTTGGATGTGAAGAGAATCACGAGAAATGGGGTGCAACAAAATGGTTTTGAGGTACCAGCTATGTTCCAATGGAATGGCTAATCAGACATGAGAAACAAAAATCACTTCTGTTTGTTTCTTACGTCCTTGCATTTACAATTTTGAAACACATATTAATCAAAAAGAGTGAGATACACTGGGAGAGATACAGAAAGTGAATGGATGCTAGTTTGCAAGTGTTAAATTGAGAAGGTTGTGGCTTTGTACCATGTGAAAAGGAAAGAGCACAGGCAGTGAGTCGGAACTTTAAATATGTATTGTGAATCTTACAAAACTCTGTCCAGGAGAGAAAGAGTAACAAGAACAGCCTCCCTCTTATTTCTTGGATACCTCATAAACCAATGAGTCACTTACATCACACTGTAGCACACGTAATATAGCCCAGAACATACGGTATCCAAGAGAATGAAGATATTTTGACTTTTTAGTGATAGTTATGTTTCATCATATTTCCATTCACAAGATGGGGGCTTTTGTCTGAAGATAGTGAGAAAAGTGACCACCACAAAGAACTCACCCTTGGCACTGGGACTCTATCCAGCAGGAGCTGTGGTGAATTCAGATCTGACCTCCGTGGCTCTGTAACCAAGCTGGCCATCTGAGTTTCTCAGTGGAAGGAACACTTGGTGTTACACCCACAGCCAACTTCATAACCACAGAGCCCAGAATGTAAACATATATAACTGGTAACAGCGTATTTCACAGTAATCCTTCTCTTCATTGCACAGAATGGTCCCAATGCAGATGGTGAAAGAAGGAGACAAAAGAGAGACTGCAGATGCTGGAAATCCAGAGCAACACACAAGAAATGCTGAAGAAACTCAGCAGGTCAGGCAGCATCTGTGGAGGGAAATGAGCAGTCACCATTTCAGGCTGAGACCCCTCATCAGGATGGTGCAACAAAGCCTTATCCTTGCTCATCTGATCGTATCCCAGAAACTAAATACAAAAACCGCTGTACTCTGCCTGAATGGATGGTGGAAGCTGATTGAAAAACAACATTCAACAGGAAACGACATCAAATCTTATAGAGGAAACACTTGCATGCTGTGGGGAAAGGGCTGGCAGGAGAGATAAAGCGGCGTCTCTTTCAGACAGAGAATTCACAGAGACATGGTAGGGTCAATGGCATTCTTCTGCCCTGTGTTATTGTGTGATGACTGGTAAGTCTGACTGACCAGGAGACAATCAGTAGGAATTTGTAATATAACTCTGTCAACTCCCAGATGGCAAGCTCCAGCAGGCAGATGTGTGGAGCCCGATCAGCAATTAAACTCCAGTGGCAGTTCTCAATTCAGGAGGCACTTTAATTTACAGTTCTGTGTACGTGGTCAGTGCTAATATTCACTGGCTGCATCCCTCTTGAGGGGAGGGTTGGTGGTAGAAGGGGGTATCTCTATCAGTGACTAACATCACTTAAAGCTAAGCTGCATTAATTAAAGCCAACATGAACTTCTTAAAGAGAAGGAGGTGAGGCATGGTCAAAGGAGGTTCTGGCTAGCATTAAGGAAATCAGGCTGACCTGCCAGGCATTGAAGAATGGTATTACCCTGAAAAGAGTGGTCCTCTCCATTTCTGTGCCACCAGAAACACGAGCTACATGTGGCAGGGCATTCGGACCATGATGGAGTACAAGTCCACCCTGCATTCCATCTTGTCCCACCTGGAAAATGGTACCTTGTAATCCAGGATGTTTTTTTATTGATTTCAGTTCAGTGTTCAATATGATCATCCCTCAGAAGCTGGTGGGTAAACTGTCCTCACTGGGTCTCAACACCTCTCTCTGTACCTGGATCCTGGACTTCTTGATAGAAAGGTCACAGTGAGTCCATGTTGGCAGAAACATCTCTAGCTCCATCATATTGAACACTGGCGCTCCCCGGGGCTGCGTTCTCAGTCCCCTGCTATCCACGTCGCTGATGGATGACTGCACTGCTAGATCCGGTTCAAACTAAATCGTCAAGTTCGCTGATGACACAACAGCGGTGGGCCTCATCAACAACGACGATGAGACAGAGAGGAGGTAGAATGCTTCAAGCACAACAACTTGAGTCTCAACAAGACCACGGAGATGACTGCGGACTTCAGGAAAGTGCAGGCTGACTACTTCACACTGCACAAACATGGCTTCTCTGTAGAGAGAGTTAGGAGCACCACATTTCCGGGAGTGACATAATGGATGATCTCATCTGGTCCACCAACACCACCTCTTTGGTCAAGAAAGCACGGCAGCATCTCCACTTCTTGAGGCGATTGGGACAAGTGAGGCTCTCCCTACTATTTTAGCCGATTTTTACAGGAGCACCGTCGAGAGTGCCTTGACCAGTTACATCGCTGTCAGGCAAGGGAACTTCATGGCATCTGACTGCATTTCCCTGCAAAGGATTATAAGTTCTGCTGAGAGGATCACTGGGACCCTTTCTACCCATTGGAGATATTTATCAGGGGCACAGTGAATGCAGGGCCCTTAGTATTGACAGTGATCCCTCCCAACCATGTAACAAGCTCTTTGACCCCCCCCACCACCCCCAACATCAGGCAGGAGGTACCACTGCATTAAGACGAGAGCTGTTAGGATGGGAAGAAGCTTCTTCCTGTCAGCCAGAAGGCTACTGAACTCCCTGTCACTCAGGTCTCATCATGTATGAAGCGCCAGTAGCAATATACTGTTTACTTTTAAACCTGTAAATTCACCTTGTTATTTGTTAATTTATTAGTGGTATTATTGCTTTATGAGTTATGTGTGTGAGTTACATGCATTGCGTTGTGCACCTTGGTCCGGAGGAATGTTGTCTAGTTTTGTCCACAGTTTAATGACAATAAACTTGAACTTGAAGGATTTAAGGATGAGGGACAGGAGTGGATGTTACTGTTCCCCAAGCCTACTCTGCTACTCTGAAGTTCAGTTAGTCCTGACGAAGGGTCTCGGCCCGAAACGACTTCCTTCAGTTGGTCCTGATGAAGGGTCTCGGCCTGAAACGTCGACTGTACCTCTTCCTAGAAATGCTGCCTGGCCTGCTGCGTTCACCAGCAACTTTGATGTGTGTGGCTCATCTGACCTTTGTTTCCGATTCCACTTTCCTGCCCAATCCCACAACCACTGATTCCTTACGGGTCCAAAACCTACCTGGCCTGGCCTTGAATATTCTTCACAGCTCTCATGGGTAGAGAATTCCAGAGATTCAAAATCCTCTGAAGTTCTATCTCATCTCAGCCTACAGGTTGGCCCCCAAACCTGAGACTTAGGTAATAACTTTAGGTACCCTGCCAGCAGCAATCTGCACCATCCACATGCATGTTCCTGTCCTCTTTGTGATAATGTTAGCTCACTACTTCTCAAAGCAGTTGTACTTTTGAGGTAATACCCAAATCAAATTACACTCAAGCCATCCGCTGTAACAAGCCTACTTCAGAACCTTATATATTTTAATTAGATCACCTCTCCCAAAACCACAGAGGGTAGAGTTCCCATTCCGCTGAACGTTCCCTCATAAAGCCAACTCATTTATTTCCGGAATCTGATACATTTTTTGTTGACCAAAGGTATTAGGAGATAAAGAGATGAGATGGGCATGTGAAGGAAAATTATAGACCTGCCATGATCTCTTTGAATTATATAAAAGGCTCTGAGGAATAAATGGCTTACTCCTGTTTCCAGTTTCCGGAGTGAATGGGTGACTTGGGCTCTGAGTGTCGTGAAGTTTGAAAATGTTCCAGAGCTGGAAGAAGGCGATACTGTCGATGAATTTAATGGTGTGTTAAAAGCTCAACACTGGGTCAAGAAGCATACCAAAACTACACAATTTTTAAAAAACTTACTTTAAGAAACTAGGATATGATTAATTTGTCCCCCTAGTTAAACAAATCATCTGTTGATTTGCCACCTTCAACCCTGGGTGATTAAAACATCCAAATAAGACGGAAGTTAAGTCATGGGATCAAAAAATATTTGGGAAATATATTTGGAGGAGAGGCTCTTAGCTGGTGATTTATGTCAACAGTATAACATATGCCTGTGGGACTTTTTAAGCAGCACAGTAAAAGAAACACTGCAGGAGACACAGACCCATAAAAGACAGTAATTGAAACAATCTGGTAAGAAACTACCAGTAGCTGTCTGGTTCCAGAGCGTAGTGCAAGCGGCTGGGTCGTAGGCAGGGAGTGTGACAACAGAAGAGAGGAGTGTGACTACTCAGTGTAAAGTAATGCATCTGTTAGAGATCATATTTCTTTGGACAAATTATTTTATGCCTTTGTGCTAATATTCATGGTTAAAGAGCGATTTTCCATATGTGTATCAAAGTAACATGTGGCTTCAAAATAAGGCTAAATACGCAGGCGGACAACACTTGATTCTGAGGGTGAGGAGTCAGACTAAAACTGAGACGTTCTAGAGAAAGGCATTCATCCACAATTCTAAAGGTACATTATAATAATTACATTATAAAATACAACCCATTAACTCTTTGTGTCCTGAAGGACCATTTCTAGTGTTCTACAAAAATGATTGTACGACTATGCATGAAATATGGAATTATGGAATTTAATAAAGAGCAGGATTCACAGAGAATACTTTCAGACATATGCTCTGTGCCCACGTTATTAGATACCTCCTGAACCTAATACATTGGCCACTGAGTGTATGTTTGTGGTCCTCTGTGGCTGTAGCCCATCCACTTCAAGGTTTGACATCTTGTGCATTCAGAGATGCTCTCCTGCATACCTCTGCTGTAACACGTAGTTATTTGAGTTACTGTCACCTCCCTGTCAGGTTGAACTAATCAGGCCATTCTCCTCTGACCTCTCTCATTAACAAGGCATTTTTGCCCACAGAATTGCTGCTCGCTGAATGTCGTTTGTTTTATCACACCATTCTCTGTAAACTCTACAAACTGTTGCATGTGAAAATCCCAGGAGATCAGCAGTTTCTGACATACTCAAGCCACCCCATCTAGCACCAGCAATTATTCCGCAGTTAGTCGCTTAGATCACATTTGTTCCCCATTCTGATGTTGGGTCTGAACAACAGCTGAACCTCTTGACGATGTCTGCGGGCTTTTATGCATTGAGTTGTTGCTACTTGATTGGCTGATTAGATATTTGCATTAACGAGCAGGTGTTCAAGTGTAAAACCATAAGACCATAAGACATAGGAGCAGAATTTGTCTCTGCCTTCCCAACATGGCAGATCCTGGATCCTGCTCAACCCATACACCTGCCTTCTCGCCAAAAATAGAGTCTACCTAATAAAGTCGCCATGGAGTGTAGTAACCTCAGAGTAAACTACAACTCAGAACATCTTTTATAAACCTACTGATTCCCATGGCTACCTTGACTATACCTCTTCCCACCCTGTCTCCTGAAAAAAATGCTATTCCCTTTTCTCAGTTCCTTCATCTCTGCCTCACCTGTTCCCACAATCAGCTTTCTTTTCCAGGCCATCAGAGATGTCCTCCTTCTTCAAAGAATGGGGTTTCCCTTCCACCACCACTGTTGCTGCCCCCACCCGCATCTCAGCGCTCACCCCACCTTCCCCCCGCCCTAACAGCGATAGAGTTCCTCCTGTCCTCACTTACCACCCCGTGAGCCTCCACATCCAACACACCATTCTCCACAACTTCCGCCATCTCCAAAGGGATCCTACCACCAAACACACCTTTACCTCGCCCACTCCCCCACTTCCTGCTTTCCACAGGGATCACTCCCTCTGGTATTCCCTTGTGCATTTGTCCTTCCTCATTGATCTCCCTCTTGGCACATAAACCTGCAAGTGGCCAAGCTGCTACACCTGCCCATTCACCTCCTCGCTCATCTTCATTCAGGAACCCAAACAGTCCTTCCAGGTGAGGCAACACTTCTGCTGGGGTTGTCTACTGTATCCGGTGCTCCTGATATGACCTCCTCTACATCGCTGAGACCTGTTGTAAACTGGGAACTACTTTGTTGAGCACTTCCACTCCATCTCCCTAAAGCATAAATTCCCGGTGGCCAAACATGTTTTGATTCCCATTCTCATTCCGACATGTTGGTCGGTGACCTCCACTTGTGCCAAGATGAGGCCACCCTTGTGGTGGAGGAGCATCACATTATACTCCATTGGGTAGCCTCCACCCTGATGCATGAATATTGATTTTTCCTTCCAGTTAAAAAAAATCCTCCCCCTGCCCTCTTCTATTCCCCACTCTGGCGTTTTATCTCTTCTCACCTGTTTATCACCTCCTTCTGGGTCCCTTCCTCCTTCCCTTTCTCCTATGGTCCATTCTCCTCTCCTATCAGATTCCTTCCTCTCCAAACCTTTACCTTTCCCATCCAATCACAAACAAAAGAAAATCTGCAGATGCTGGAAATCTAAGCAACGCACACAAAATGCTGGAAGAACTCAGCAGGCCAGGCAGCATCTATAGAAAAGAGTATAGTCGACTTTTTGGGCCGAGATCCATCTGCAGGACCCTTTCCCACCTACCTGACTTCACGTATCATCTTCTAGCTATCCTCCTTCCCCTCCCCCAACATTTTTTTATTCTGGAATTTTCTCCCTTCGTTTCCAATTCTAAAGAAGGGCCTCGGCCTGAAACATCGACAGTTTACCCTTTTCCAAAGACGCTGTCTGACCTGCTGAGTTCCTCCAGCATTTTGTGTACGTTGTTCAGAATTTGCTTTAATTGTTCTACCCTAAAAAGGAATATTAGCAAAAGTGCCTGAGATTATCAACAGTATATCAGTCATATTAAATAACTAGTTTATTTGCCTCATGATTAGCGTTTCCCTAGGATTGTTTAGGGGTAAAAAGAAGAAAAACATGTAATTGATGTAGTCCATAAATTCTTTGACAGAGAACTATTTTAGTGAAAAAGAGGACTATAAAAGGATTTGGGAAGCATGCAGGAAAAAAAAAACAGACAATGGAAAGGAAATGTGAAGGAAACTTTGAAAATGAATTTAAATATAAACATTGAAAGGACCTGGATTGTGACAGGATGCAGAATGATGGGCCAGGGGATGTTACGTGTAATAAGGTTATGGATCACTAAAGCTGTGAGTTGGCTGGAGGAATAGACGCTTGAAATAGATTTTGCCCAAGATTAACTTTTCATATTTACCATTCTTCATCTCAGTACTATTTATAAATTTGTAAGACCAATTTTAATTACAAATAATATGCACAATATGTCAGACTCTATAAAGACATGGATGCACCTTGTGTCCAGCTCTTCCTACCATCAATCAACACAAAAAATATAGCATAGTTGACAGATATGACAACTTGCAAAGTGAACAGAAACATCTAAAAAAATTATCATTTTTCTGGCATAGTACTAGATAAGATAAGGTTAATTTTATTTATCTTTTGTACATCGAAACATCGAAACGGGGTGAAGTGGAGCATTTGCGTCAATGACCGACAGAGTCCGAGGATGTGCCTGGGGAAGCCCACAAGGCTTGGCCTGCTTCTGACATCAACATAGCATGCCCTCAGCTCCCTAACCCTTTGGCATGTGGAAGGAAATCAGAGCTGCAGGAGGAAACCCATGCTGTCACGGGAAGAATGTACAAACTCCTTACAGGTATCTGCAGGAATTAAACCCTGATTGCTGGCTCTGTTAAGCAAGTCACTAGCCGTTATGATACCGGGGTGTCTCCGGAAGCTTGGCTCTAAACTATTTGTGACACAGAGTCGGAAACGTACGGGGAAGGTGTAGCTGTTATTGAAGTGGTACAATCGTTCCCTGGCGATGATCGTGCATGCAGCAGGTGGAGGACGGCTATGTGGTTGAATTGTGAATACAAAAGCTCCACAGGACTAAAGGAATTACAACAATATTCCACCTTTCCAGTTGCTTAAAGATGTTCTCATTCTTCTAGAATTGCATATTAAAATCTTTTAAAACTACAGTTTTAAATTGTGGGTTGGCCAATGAGATTGACTGTTTACAAAACACTTAATACTATTACTTATATTTCTGAAGATTTGAGTAAACAGCAAAAAAAAATTGGGAATGACAAATGATGTAAGTTCTATGAAATAAGATGCAATAGTTTCTTACAGTCTGCTGGTGCTTTTATTTATAAGGTAAGTAATTCTGTTCTGAACTGGAATCTATCCTTACAGTATCTGCTACAACTCAATTTCTTGTTTCCTTCGGTAGTTCACCAATTATTTAGTCTTCTGACTGCTGGATTTTACTAAGATTTTTTTTTCCCCAGAAGAAACCTACATTTCCAAAGCATAATGCAAAAATCCTAAACCATTTGAGATTTTACTCGTGTTTCTACGCACCTGCTTCTGTTTTTAAAACCAGCAGTCAATGTTATTCAAACAGTGAACATGAGGAAGCAGGAAGTACAGCAAGGCAATTTATCTACTGCTCTGCATCTCAACTTTAGTTAAGCTTTTAAATATTAAATTCATTGCAGATAAATTGTTTGTGCAGAGGAAGGAACTAATCCTCCCAAAATTGAAATGACTCTGAAATGAGTTGTGCCCATTAAAAAAAAGTCAATATAATTGATTTTCAAGATGTGTATTTTCTTTTTCTTCTCACAAGGGACAAAGATCTGAAACTATGTAAGCTAGCAAACTTGCATCTTTGATTGCTTCTCTTGGCCCCTGAATGCTGCCAATCATGATCAAGGAACCAGTGCTAGCGAGCAAAGGTCAACGGTGCAAAGGCATGAAAGGCACACTTTCAGTTTTTTGATTGTCCCAGGAGGAAAACAAAACAAACATCTTGAAAATCAATCATCTTTCGTGGAAGCATCTTGAGTCCAATACAGTTCGGACAGTGTCCGGTGGTACTGGAACATTACATAATATCAATAGCAAAGGGTTTGGATTTCATATTATAACAACAAAAAAAACACTTTGCTGGCATAAACTTTCCTTAGTTGGGTTGGGAAATGCTTTCCTAAAATAAACGTGGGAGCCCTCTTCTCAAATGAATTGTGGAGCTCTTTCTTCACATGGAATGAGAAGACCTATGCAGATGCAGAGGTGAACCCGAAACCTAATATGACACTTATGCCCCGTGTACCTCTAAAAAAAACATATCCTTGCTTGTAAAGACTTTGCAAAACATCACTTAGAAGATACTGTGATGATGTGCAAGAAGGTCTTGTGATCAGATGAGACTAAAATGGTACTTTTTGGCCTCAACACTAAGTGGTAAATGTGGTGTAAATCTCCGCACATACCGCACATCAGCCAGGTAACACATCCCAGCTGTAAAGTATGCTGGAGGTAGCATCGTGCTATGGGGATGCATTTCAGCAGCAGGGACTGGATATCTGTTCAGGATTGATGGGAAGATGAATGCCGCTAAATACAGATAGATACTGGATAAAAACCTGCTCGCCTCTGCCAGAAAGCTTAAACTGAGAAGGAAGTTTGTCTTTCAGAATCAGAATCAGGTTTATTATCACCAGCATATATTGTGAAATTTTTAATAACTTTGTGGCAGCAGTACAATACAAGATAAAGATAGAGAAAAAATAAGTAGATCAATTACAGTAAGTATATATGTTTTAAATAGAATTAAAATAATGCAAAAACAGAAGTAATATTATTAAAAAAGTGAAGTAGTGTTCAATGTCCATTCAGGACGCAGATGGCAGAGGGGAAGAAGCTGTTCCTGAATCATTGAATGTGTGCCTTCAGGTTTCTGTACCTCCTTCCTGATGGTAGCAATGAGAGGAGGGCATGTCCTGGGTTGTGGAGATCCTTAATGATAGCTGCCGCCTTCCTGAGGCACCGCTCCTTGAAGATGTTTTGGATACTACAGAGGCTAGTGCCCATGATGGAGCTGACTTAAGTTTACAATTCTCTGTAGCTTCTTTTGTTCCTGTGCAGTAGCCACCCCACCCCACACCAGACAGTGGTACAGCCAGTCAGAATGCTCTCCATGGTACATCTATAGAAGCTTTGAGTGTTTTAGGTGACAAAACCTAATCTCTTCAAACTCCTAATGAGATATGGATGCTGTCTTGCCTCCTTTATAGCTGCATCAATGCGTTGGGATCAGGTTAGATCCTCAAAGATATCGACACCCAGGAACTTGAGAATATCCACTTTCTCCACTTCTGATTCCTGTATGAGGATTGGTTCGTGTTCCCTCGTCTTACCCTTCCTGAAGTCCACGATCAGCTCTTTGAGTGCAAGGTTATTGCTGTGACACCACTCAACTAGCTGGTGTATCTTGCTCCTGTATGCCCTCTCATCTCCATCTGAGATTCTACCGACAATGGTGTTATCAGCAAATTTATATTTGGTATTTGAACTATACCTGGCCACACAGTCGTGGTATAGAGGGACAAAGCACACTGCCAGAACAACAATGGAGTGGCCTCAAATGAAAAACATTGATATCCTTAAGTGGTCCAGTCAAAGTCTTGACTTTAACCTGATCAAACATTTCTGGCAAGACCTCAAGACTGGCTGTCCACTGCCACTCCCCAACTAATTTAGAACAGTAATTTTGCAAGGAGGAATGAACAAACCTTGCTCCATCATATTGTGCAAAGCTAATAGAGACTTATCCAAAAAAGACCACTGGCTGTAATAGCAATGAGAGGTGGTTCAAGTGTATACTGAGCATAGGGGAATGAATCATTTGAACTCCTGACTTTTCAGCTTTTGAATTTTTAGTTTTCATGCTTTACAATTTTCCCTAGTTTTCTTACTGTGAAAAAGGAGCATGTGACTTACAAATAAATTTTTTCCTTTAAATTTATCAAAATCCCTGGTTGTAAAACTCATTTATGTGAACAATGGGGCGGGGGCTGAATACTGTACTTTTACAAGCCAGTGTCTATTTGTTTTGGTGGATTCCTTAGCCACAGTAAAATGCCCCTAGTGTATAGCTGACAGTTACAATTTGTGGGGAGTTGATAGGAATGTGAAAAAGATAGATTCAAGGCAAATTAATGGGGATAGAAATGTTCTTGATTTTATAAGGGAAATTTGAATATGGAAGAATGTTCAGAGCACACAGAACTCCGCTATATTGAAGACATGGTTGGGGAATTACTTCCCTTAATTATTGGTACCATAATTATTTCATTAGGCTTTGGCTACTCAAAATGTGAAAAAGCTTTGTGAGAAGGGGAACTTAATGGTAGATCTTCTTAAACAGACATGACTGGTATAGATTAAATAATTACATTGCAGTCAAACAAGAAATAACCATAAAACTGCTTGAGGATCTATAGAAATAGAATAAAATAGACTCAAAGTTCAATGTTCAAAGTAAATTTATTATCGAAGTGCATAGATGTCATCATATACAACCCTGAGATTCATTTCCTTGCGGACGTCCTCAATAAATCAATGAAGTAATAACCATAACAGAATCAATGAAAGACCACCCAGCCTGGATGTTCAACCAGAGTGCAGAAGACAACAAACTGTGCAAATACAAAGAGAAAAAATAATAATAAATAAATAAGCGATAACTATTAAAAAATTTGATGAAGAGTCCTTGAAAGTGAGTCCATTGGTCGTGGGAACAGTTCAGTGATGGGACGAGTGAAATTGATTTAAGTTATCACCTCTTGTTTAAGAGCCTGATGGTTGAGGGGGTAATAACTGTTTCTGAACCTGGTGGGGTGAGTCTTGAGGCTCCTACACCTTCTTCCTGATGGCAGCAGCGAGAAGAGAGCATGTCCTGGGTAGCGAGGGCCCTTGATGATTGATGCTGCTTTCCAGCGACAGCGTTTCATGTAGATGTGCTCAATGGTGGGGAGATCCTTACCCGCGATGGACTGGGCAATATCCTCTACTTTTCGTAGCACTTTCCATTCAAGGGCGTTGGTGTTTCCATACCAGGCTGTGATGCAGCCAGTCAATGTACTATCTACCACACACCTGTAGAAGTTTGCCAAAGTTTTAGACGCCATGCTGAATCTTCGCAGACTCCTAAGGAAGTAGAGGTGCTGCTGTGCTTTCTTTGTAATGGCACTCGCACGCTGGGTCCAGGACAGGTCCTCCACAATATTAACAGCAAGGAATATAATGTTGCTGACCCCCTCCACTTCTGATTATCCAGTGAGGACTGGTTCACAGACCTCTGGTTTCCTTCTCCTGAAGTCAATAATCACCTCCTTAGTCTTGCTGACACTGAGTAAGAGGTTGTTGTTATGATACCAGTCAGTCAGATTTTCAGTCTCCCTCCTATATGCTGGTTCATCACCATCTTTGATTCAGCCTATAGCAGTGGTGTCATCAGCAAACTTGAATATGGTATTGGAGCTGCTGTTAGCTCACAGCCACAAGTGTAACAGGAGGCTAAGCACACAGTCTTGCGGTGCAGAGATTGAGGAGATGTTTGGCCAAGTGAATGGTGTCTGCAAGCAAGGAAATCAAAGATCCAACTGCTCAAGGAGGAATTAAGGCCGAGGTCTTTGAGATTATTGATTAGTTTTGAGGGCATGATGGTATTGAATGCTGAGATGTGGTCGATAAAGAGCATACTGCTGTATGTCATGCATCTTTGCTGTCTAAGTGTTCCAGGACTGAGAGAGGAGCCAATGATGTGGAATCTGCTGTGGACCTGTTGCTCTGGTAGGAAAAAAGGAATGGATCTAAGTCACTTCTAAGGAATGAGTCATCACCAACCTGTCAAAACGTTTCATCCCTGTGGGTGTAAGCACAACTGGTAAGTCATTGAGGCAGGTCACCACTCTCTTCTTGGGCACCAGTATAATTGAAGCCTGCTTGAAGCAGGTGGGTACCTCAGACTGCCAGAGTGACAGCACGGCACCGAGAGACTCCGCATTGAGAAGTGCTTAGTGACATCTGGAAATTATGGAAGGTTTTGTACAATGAGTATGGAGAGGATGCTTTCACTTGTTGGGAAGTGGAATTAAGTGAAGGCCATGGTTAGAAGGTGGTGACCAAGAAATCCAATGGGGAATTCAATTCAATTGAATTCAAGAAGATCAGAACACAGAATTTGCTATCACAGGGAATGGTTGAAGCAAATAGTAGAAACACATTTCAAAGAGCTGGTGGTAAACATAAGACAGATGGAATAATGGTGGATAATTTTGATGGGGAAAGATGGGAGCAGGTTTGGTTGCAGCATACACAGCAATAAAGACTGGTTGTTCTGAACAGTTTGATTTGTTGCCGCATGTCTTCCGTGATTCTATATTACAGAAGCTCTGAAACTGCATGATGTGATTTCTTACTGGTCGTGAAAATATTCGAGGATCTTGTTTACACGGGGGACATGCAAGGCACAGTCTGAGGTTTAGTCTGCTTTTATTTTCCATGGTTCATTTGTGTTCTTGAAGGAGCTAGGTTGACTGTAAAAGGCACTCGTTATTGCATTGTTCACCAGAGAGAAAGACTAGAAGCCGGCTGTGACGCATGAATACAACATTGTTAGTGTGGGACAAGTAGTCTCTCATTTCAACTGTTTGCTAGATTAAGTGCTGAAAGTCTTAAGGGGATCCCATGAAGAGTAATTGAGTGCAGAAAATTGATGCAGGTGCTCATGTGATATTGCCAAGAACTGCACAATTACTATCAACTGTGGAAAAACTGCACATTACGAGGAATTCATAGATTTTGTCTCTTGTTCTATTCCGTGACTATTTATATTCATTATATTATGCGATTAGAAAACCATTTCAGGCGATCAGCTGTAAGGATTTCTGAAACAATGCACAAAACCTACTTATCAGAGTGGCCCCAAATCATAGAACAACTCTAAAAGTTCCTAGAAGTATTTTTAATATAGAAATGACTTGGCTTTTAAGAGGTGCCTGCTGAGATTTCAGCTGCTGGGCTAATGGCAGCAACTGAAAGGATTCAGAATAGAACAATTGAGTAGCCTCTACTAAAAATAAAACTATCCAATACAGCCAGTAGAAATCCAACAATACTACTGTGAACCTCAAATTTGATGATTGTAATGTGGGACTTCTACAAAAGAATGCTAAGGCAACCCATAATGTTGGCCCATTAAAATGTAGTAGACTTCTGGGTGTGTGTAGCTTTTGGAAGATTGCTTTTGGCTTCCTAACCAGAAACCCAATATTCTGATGTTACAATCATTAAGTAGGTGATTACTTACAAATGGACAATGAAATGAAATCTGATCTATTGTAATAGACACTAATCAGAAGCATTTCATCAAAAATTAAGCCTCAAATGAATTTTTACTGGGAGTTTCACTTGTGAGCCACTGTGCATGTGTTCAACAGTAACTATGCTCAAGAGTATTTAACCGAATAATGAAGGGAATTATTTAAATATTGCTTCATAGTCCATTGAATTAAAAGCATACTTACATTTCTCCTTAATTCCATAGAAACATTCAAGAAATAATATTTTCTTCTATTCAATGCTAAGAGTCCAGCTTCATAGGTAATAATGTCTCCCTGGCATTGTATCCACAGACACTTATCATCTACAATGAGTCATATGGAACCCTACCAACTCCACACTCTTCTCCTCCAATTTACTATTCTAAGTTGAGCCAATTGCCTCCACCTGAAATTCCCTCACCATGCCCACGAATTTTCTTGGCTTTACATGCTCACTGAAATCCACACTGTTGACACACCTTTTGACCCTTCAAAAGCTCACCTTTCCAGGCATGATGGCTAAAACAGTCTCTCTGGTGATATTAAAGGACCTTCAGAAAGGCAAGCAGTTGGCATTCTATTTTTCCTGTTCAGTATTGCTGTGATCCATTGGAAGCCAAGAATTCCTTTCAAACTGGTGCAGTACCCAGAGAGGAAACCCTGTTTTCCCGCGGGAACAGAGTTGCTGCTGTATTTTCAGCAAAGTTAGGGTGCTGGACTAGTAGCCCTCAGAGTCTACACTAGTCTTCGTTCTGCAGCTAATTCAGAGACTGACGTTTGGAACATCCCAAGTTATATGGTCAAAACCCACACTGATTTGAGTAAGTACTAAGTGTACACAGAAATTCTAAAGGTCAAAACCAATAATGCAATCATATGTTATAATTAAGCACTGTGCTCATTAAAATTATCAATTGTACAGAACCTGCATTTATCCTGACTGACAGCTATTCAGGGCACTGCATCTAAATAATGAAAAATACTTTATTTTATATCTGGGTTCAAACATGTGAGTGTCATGTGTTCTAATTATCAAAGCCCTTCTGTCAAAAAAATCTGTGTGATTAATATTTTTGGAGACTTATGAAACATTATGGAATACAATGTCATTAGGAACTCCTCCAACAAAACATCATGCAAAGTCAGGAAAACTGTCGGAAAGCTTCACTGTTAACACTGGGGTGAAGCAGGGATGTTTGATGGCTCCTTTCCTGTTCGGCAATAGACTGGATTATGAAACAGACAACAAGTGAAAAACGAGATGGAAGCCAATGGACTATGTGGCAGCAACTTAATGGCCTAGAGTTTGCAGGTGACATTGCCTTGCTGTCTATCTCTAACCAACAGATGCAAGAGAAATCAACGCTTTAGATCCCTAACTCCACCAAGCAGAGTCTAAGACTAAATGTAGAGAAAATGAAAGTGATGAAGATAAACTGCACCAGCAATAAACCCATAGTGATGACAGATACAACACTGGAAGAAATGACTTCCTTTGTCTATCTTGGAAGCATTCTGAGTATATAGGGTGGAATGGATGAGGATGCTGAAGCCAAGATCAAAAAGCCAGAGTAGTTTCCAACACCTTGAAGAAAGTGTGGACATCCAGAGTCATATCAAGGAAAACCAAAATCAGAATCTTCAACGCAAATGTTAAATCAGTGTCCTATATGGCTCTGAAACCTGGAGAACAACAAAGAAGACACTACGAAAACTGTAGGCTTTCATTAACCAGTGCCTGAGAAGGATCTTAAACATTAGAGGGGCTAATGAAGCAACCAACCAAACACTGTGGGAAGACAAGGAATCCACAGAGAAACAAATATGCAAATGGAAATGGAGGTGGATTGGCCACGCCTTGAGAAAGCCAACCAACAACATCACCAGATAGACATTAAAATGGAATCCCCTAGGAAAGAGGAAAAATGGGCATCCAAAGAACACTTGAAGGAGAGACATGGAGGCCAGAATTAGATGAAAGGGGTACTCCTGGTCCACCCTCGAGAAGCTGTCTCAGAACAGAGGAGGATGGAGACGGGAGGTCATCGATGGTCAATGCTACACTGGGAGCTAAGGGCTCAAGAAGAAGAAGAATCAATAATTTTTTGGTTAAAGCTTCCTGGAGTCTACAATAGACGTCCAATTCTCGATTATTCCTTCCTGTTACTCTCAAACTCTCAATTATTCCTTTCTGTTAAACATGTCAGCTGAGTTTAGCATGCAGCCTCAGAGACACAGGGGCGTGGAACACACAGGAAATATCAGAGAAACTCAGTAGGTCAGGCTGTGGAGGAAACTAGACAGTTGATATTCCCATAAGACCGTACAACATAGGAGCAGAATTAGGTCATTCGGCCTGTCAAATCTTCTCTGCCATTCAATAACTGACTTATTTTCCCTCTCAAATCAATTCTCCTGTGTTCACCTTGTAACCTTTGACATACTTTAAATATATCAAATGTAGTTGGTAGCTTAAAGGCATCCGTTAGTCTTGCGAGACCATGGATCTGCGCCTAGAAAGTCTTCACTCTCCAGGGCGCAGGCCTGGGCAAGGTTGTATGGTAGATCGGCAGTTGCCCATGCTGCAAGTCTCCCCTCTCTACGACATCGACGTTGTCCAAGGGAAGGGCAAGGGCCGATACAGCTTGGCACCAGTGTCGTCGCAGAGCACTGTGTGGTTAAGTGCCTTGCTCAAGGACACAACACGCTGCCTCAGCTGGGGCTCGAACTCACGACCTTCAGATCACTAGTTGAATGCCTTGACCACTTGGCCACGTGCCCACTTGGTAGTTTATGGCAATGAATTCCACAGATTCACCACCCTTTGGCTAATCTCTCCCCTGATGGAATGCCCTTCTATTCTGAAGGTTGTTCTTTCTGGTCCTAGACTCTCCCACTAAGGGAAGCATTCTCTCCACACACTCTACCTAGGCTTTTCAAGAGATAGCCAAAGATGGTCCTGACATAGGATCTCAACATAAAACATCAACTGTTCCTTTTCCTCCATAGGTGTTGCCTGACCTTCTGAGTTCCTCCAATAGATTTTGTGAGTTTATATAATTGTCCTGTTTTCTTGACCAGGTACTTTTTCAGTAAACCAACACCAATTCAAATTCATTGATCATTCATCTGGATGCCGTTTGTGTATAAAATGACTGCTGCTTTTACATACACCACACTAACATGTGCACAATAATAGACAATTCCAGAGTTATTTGCTGCAGCCTTGATGTGAAGCAGAGTCAATGGTCAGGCAGGACATTACTGAGCAAGCTACCAACCTCATGAAGCCTGCCTGTGTACCTTAAACCCTTCGGCATCCTATCAGAGCCTCAAAGTGCCAGATGGTCAACAGGCAGGAAAGGCTGCCACCCCTGGTACTTAAGCAAGTGTTGAAAGAGGAACCGGGACAATCTCATAGCTTGGGGGAGACTGGCATAGGATTGGGTAAATTGCAACGTCCTGTTGGCTCTACTAGGAAAGAGAACAAGCTGAGACACGGGAGACCGTAGATTCTGGAATACGAAACAAGAACAGTCTGCTGGAGGAACTCAGCGGATCGAGTAGAATCTGCCTGGGGGAAAGGAAATGTCAACATCTTGGGCTGAAACTCTGCATTAGGTCCCTTGGTCTTTGACACAAAATGTCAACAAAAAAAACAATCAAGTTACCTGTTCAGGCATCTCCTAGCCCCACCTTCGCTCTGTCTGGGAGGGACAACTACCCAGGTGCAGGCTACCAATTTAAGCTCTAGTGAGTCTGAATGACAATGTGTTGTGTGGTTATCAAGAGGAGGGTAAAATCACAACCTGAACACAACAGTTGGCATGATGTTGGTGAGATCCATAAGACATCTGCTTAAGGATGTTTTTACCTCTTTACAAACCTCGGGCATTTGAAACAAATGCATAAAATAATCCTATTATTATTTCTTTGCATTTGGCAGAGTTCTGATGAAAAGTCATTTGATCCAAACCGTGAATTGTGTTTCCCTCTCCACAAACAGAGCCCGGACCTGCTGAATATTCCCAGCATTGCCAATGACGCGTACACCATGTTGGTGAGCCTGCACAGGGAATACTGCGTCCATTTCTGCTCACCAAAGGATATCGTGAAGCTGGAAATGGAAAAACAGAGTCACAAGGATGTTTTTGGGACTAGAAGGCTAGATCTATAAGCAGAAGCTGGAATGGCTGAGGCTTCTCCATGGACTATAAGAGGCTGAGGGGCAACCTTATGGAGGTATATAAAATCACGAGGGGCAGAGACAGTGAATGGTCACATTCTTTTTCCATAGGTTGGGACTGGAGAGGATATGTTTAAGACTATAAAACCACATGATATGTTTAAGTTGAGTGGGAAAAGATTCCAAAGGGATCTGAGGGGCAACTTTTTCACAAAGAGATTGGTGGGTATATGGAATGAGCTGCCAGAGATGTGTACAATTACAGTGTTTGAAAGACAGTTAGGTAAGTGGAGAGGAAAGGCTTAGAGGGATGTGTGTGCCAAATGGTGAGAATTGGGACTAGTTAAACTGGTTTGTCCAGCAGGGATGAGTTGGCCACAGGACCTCCTTCGGTGCTGTGTAACTCTACGACTGTGACCCTATCTCTGGTTTCCAGCATTTCACTCTTCTATCATTACGTCCTTCATCTGCTTTACAGCTGCAAAGGCTCGACAGTGCCATGCGTGTCAGACCTTCACTTTTTAGTTTAGTTTAGTCCTTGATAAAGAGGGGGTGGAAACCAGGGGATGTTTGAGTTTTGTGGACGATATAGCATTGGTGCACCTGAATGTTTGCTGTTGAGCTCACCAGGCTCCCTGCACACTGGGGACAGTATTTATAGAATCCTAGTGGGTGGCATTAAAGCATAGATCTCATGTGACCATCACTCAGAATGGATGCAAACACGAGGAAATCTGCAGAAGTTGGAATTTCAAGCAACACACATAAAAAATGCTGGTGAACGCAGCAGGCCAGGCAGCATCTACAGGAAGAGGAACAATTGACGTTTCGGGCCGAGACCCTTCGTCAGGACTAACTGAAAGAAGAGAGAGTAAGAGATTTAATATCTCTTCTTTCAGTTAGTCCTGACGAAGGGTCTCGGCCCGAAACGTCAACTGTACCTCTTCCTATAGATGCTGCCTGGCCTGCTGTGTTCACCAGCATTTTTTATGTGTGTTACTCAGAATAGACGGCTGTCTGTTCTTGACAAACTCCCGGGTTTTTCTGCCAAGGCATTCCCAGCTATCCCTTTAACTCACTCAGTAAGATACTGTGCAGATCCCGGTTCCTTTGGGACATACCTTGCCCATGACCCTAAACTAGTGCTTGAGTAGGCCCAGTGTGGTGCTGAGTGTTTAATACTGCGGCTGTCATACTGCATGGAAATGACTGTTCAGCAGCCCAGCCAGGCGGAAGAGAACCCTAGACTACGTCTCAGCCATGTTGCACCTCATGAAGGATAAATGGAGGTCATGTCTTTGGCAATTAAGTAGGGACCACTTCTTGGCGTGCCCAGCCATCTGCAGAAACTCACTTAAATTCCGCCTATTTAACATAAATCACTGGAAAAGCTCAGTCACGTTACATTTATGCCCTGTGCACGCTTCTGTTAGAAGGCATATAACATTCAGTTAAGGCAAAAAAAATAGCTGGGAGGAGAAAACAATCAATTACAACTGGTCTCAAATAACATCTACAAAATGTACCAAGCTTAGCTCTGTCAAAGCATATTCAGTCTGACTGTAGGCGTTTTTCTGCTTTGAAATATTAAGTTCAGAGAATACCTGATTAGAAAAGAAAATTCACTTTTCATATGTAAAGCAGAAACACATGCCAAATGAATCTGCAGTGCAATTATTTTTTCTCTGAGAGTCAGTTCGATGCAGTCGTTAGTGATCTGAATACAAATCTAAACCCAAACATCCCACCATCATTCTCAAATCTGCTCCTGAAGTTAACCACCATGCAAACAGTGATAGGTCTTCACCTGTAAGGATATTGCAAGTGACTTCACCCTGATCTGTTCATGAAGTCATCCTCATTATGCTACCCGATCATTGCTGTGGTGGTTTGAATTCTTCTGTGTGGGGCCCATCAACCACCACATAACGAGCAAGAAACTATCAAGAAAGTACAGAGCCATCAAGGATTTTTTTTGTGTGTGTGGCACTCATCAACCGACATGCAACTATCAAGAAGTTACCTGCACCCACTACAGGTCAGGAGGACCTGCAGTGGCTGCATTTGAGATGGGAAGTTCTGGCAGAGCTGCAGTTTGACAGGGCAGCTCACAGTGAAGAGCGGTATTAGAGTACACGATCCACGGCATTCATTCAAAGGCCAACAAGCTTGCAAACACAGGTAAAGTAGAATGAAAGCTCTGTTAGATTAAGGTACGAACAGTGACTGAATGTGTCCTTACTGATAATCTTGACATTCCACCTAGTGTTAACCTTTCTTTGCAATAGGATATTTCTTCTACAGAGGTGTCTGGAAATTTAAAGACAGAAAATAATGTGTCATTTAAAAAATACTTATTAAATATTCTGGCTTTTTGGAAGATCCCTAACTGCTGGGTTATCAGACCTGATCAGTCATAAAATTGGAATGTTTGATAAAATGAAAGATGGGCATGAAGTTTCTTACTTGCTGGTGTGATGATAAACTTGATTTTTCCAAGGTGGCATCATGAAGTAATATAAAGCTATTATAGGAATAAGGAATATTTTCCCTAGCAGAAATACTCAAGTCAACAACGTAAAAATACGGTGGATGCTGTCAATGAATAACAGAAAATGATGGATATTCACAGGAAGTCAAGTGGTGGCATCTGCAAGACAGAAATGGAGCTAACATTTCAGATCAACGACCTTCTATTAGAAGGAAGTTCTCATTCATTCTAAAAGAGCTTTGGCCAGCGAACAATCTGGACATCGGAAGTTTTGAGGGGAGGGAATTTCTATCAGGTACACTGCCTGAGTTGAAAAGGGAGCAGTGGGTCACTACAGTGAAGAAGAGCTTTTACCAGCGACCAGTCAGCACTTGGGATTGATTAGCAAGAGCAAATTAAAGGAAGGCAGGGATAAGCACAGTGGCCATTGTCGCAGTGGTCAGAGTAGTGAGCTCTTCGAGGCTTCAGTCAGAGAAAGAAAAGAAAAGCTCTAGATTAAATTTTTTTTCCCTCCCCTTCTTTATATCTGCTCATCTAGGATAGTAGAGATGCCGGGCAGGATAGTGAAATGCTCCTCTTGCAGGATGTGTGAAGGCAGGGAGACCTCCAGTGTCCTTGATGACTACAACTGTGAGAATTGCATCCAGATACAGCTTCCAACGAACTGTGTTAAGGAGTTGGACCTGGATCTGGATGAACTCCAGATCATTTTGGAGGCTGAAGGGGTGATAGATAGGATGTATAGAGAGGTAGTTACACCCAAGGTGCAGGACACAGGAAACTGGGTGACAGAGAGGGGAAAGGGGTTAAGGAGCCAATGCAGAGTACCCTTGTGGTCATCTCCCTCAACAACACTTTTGGATACTGTTGAGGAGGTTGACATACAGAGGAAAGTCACAGTGGTTGGGTCTCTGGCAGTGAGTCTGCCTCTGTGACTCAGAAGGGACGGGGGGAGAAGAGGCACACTGTGGTGATAGAGGATTCGTTTGTTAGGGGAACGGACGGAAGGTTCTGTGGGCGAGAACAAGATTCCCGGATGGTATGTTGCCTCACCGGTGCTAGGGTCCGGGATATCTCAGACCCAGTCCTCGACATTCTTAAGTGGGAGGGTGTACCCCCAGAAGTCATGGTCCATGTAGGTACCAACAACATGGGTAGAACGAGTGATGGATTCTGCATAGGGAGTTCAGGGAATTAGGAGCTAAGTTAAAGGACTGGACCTCCAGGGTTGTGATCTCAGGATTGCTACCCATGCCACGTGCTAGTGAGGCCAGAACTGGGAAGATTACACAGTTTAACACGTGGCTAAGGAGTTGGTGTAGGAAGGAACGCATGAGATTTTTGTATTATTGGACTCTCTTCTAGGGAAGGTGGGACCTGTACAGAAGGGACAGTTGGCACCCGAACTGGGGGTGGGGGGGGGGGGGGGGGTTGGGAGGGACTAACAACCTAGGGGGAAGGTTTGTTAATGCTTCATGTTGGGGTTTAATCTAGAGTTGCAGGGGGATGGGAACCAGAGTACCAGAACAGTTTGTGGAGTGGTTGTAGGGGCAGATGTTGGCAAGACCTCAGACAAAGTTAGGAATGGTGGAGCAGACTCGATGGACAAAATGGCCTAATTCTGCTCCTATATCTTATGGTCTTGTTTACATCCAAAGTTTCAGAGTTCGTGTTCTTTTGTACTAAGGTCTGGACAGTGGGAATAATCCGGGTCCGAGAATAGGATGCTGTTTGATAACCCAGATGACTGCTATCGTGAAAAGCCATTTTCCTTATGTCCTGGAAACAATTCCCATCAGACACAGACGGAGCTAAATACAGTGATGAACATTACACAAATGTGGAACTTGGAAGTATAATATCTCTGTCTATACAAGAATCAACCCCCTCTACCTCAAAAGAAGGCAAGTTTTTGGACCTGATTGAATGGCAGTAATCAGGAGACATAGATTTATGTTAATTATTGGAGTGAGGAATAGTGACAGAAATGTTTTTTAATGCTGTGAATCTGCTACAATGGAAGTACAGCTGACCTGGTGATAGATGCAGGTAAATGGAGAAATAATTGAAAAAGAAAAAAAATCAATTTACTGGAAAGGGCAGGTGAATGATCTGAGCTGGGTCATTATTTCACACAGCTGTGTTTTATGATTCTATGCATTTTAAAGTGGTGCATAGCTATGAAATGGCAGTTGCTTTGCCATGTGCAGTTACTTCCCAGTGCAATAAAATGCACTGTAGAACAACAATTGCACATTATGGTAACATAACTCAAATTTCTCCTGAAATATTACAAGTAAAAATGTACAAACACATGGAAACACAGTTTACATTCAGTTACATGGAAAAATCTGCTGATGCTGGAAGTCCAAAGCACAAGACACAAAATGCTGGAGGAACTTAGCAGGCCAGGCAGCATCCATGGAAAAAAAGTACAGACGACGTTTCAGGCAGAGACCCATTCCTGCTGTAGAGTCTCAGCACAAAACATCGAGTGTTGTCTCTTTTCCATAGATGCTGCCTGGCCTGCTGAGCTCCTCCAGCATTTTGCCTGTGCTGCTTGCATTCATATAGTGTCTTTAACAGAAAAATTATACCAAGAAACTACAGTTACAAATAGTTTATCCAGGGTTTACAATGATCACCAATGATCCAATTCAATGCAACCTAAGAGCTGCAGTTAATTGTAACTTAAGCTAATCCTATCATACTCACAGTTGAAATTACTTCCTACTGTTCTGATAAAAAAAGACCTGGAAATTCATTAGGGTACATTAGGAATCTTTTAAACTAATACAGATAAAGTGCAAAATAAAAATAAATCTCTGGAGCTGGAAGGCTTTTAAGAAAACATCTGTTTCAGACATGCTTCCTTTAGATTACAATGAAGCCTAGGATTCCCTAATCAGTCTGAATGCTGCATAGTATCCAAAGCCTGATTAGTTCCATGCATTGCCAACACTTGAGCAGCAGTGTCAAGTGGGTAATATGAGTGTTTAAGTAAATACACTGAAGGAAAGCACATCATACTAAATTTGAAGTATTTGACCTCTGGGTGCCTGTTGGTTGTTCTACAACAGCCAGAAGAACTTTAGACCAAGCATGTGTGCTTCAATTTGAAGGACAGGATCAAAAGTTTGGGGTAATATCTAAGTAACAGCTAATAATGCTCTTTGGGAGCAAAATAATGTGTCAGGGATCAATAATGTGATCTGCAGTGGAAATGAATCCTGACAGTTTACAATCTTGAGCTAGATGGTTGAAGTGAATTGAAACAGATTATATTTCTCATAATAAAATCATACATCTGATCAAGGAATTATAGAAAAAGCTAGGAAATATCAATTTAACATTAATTTGTTAGGGCTGTTCTTACAAGGCTTTTCTGTGAAAGTATAATGATCTAGTTTACATGGAGCCATGGAGATGCTTTTCATTTCTGTTTTTAAACAGGGGGCCAGTTTGGAAAGAAAGGTGAACTCACAGAAACGTAAGAATGTGAAAGGAATCTCAGTTCTGATGCACGGCCTTTGACCTGAAACATCATTCCTTCAGATGTGACCAAACCTGCTGAGGATTTCAGCACTTTTAGGTATTTGTTTGAGAATCTGGAAGGGTTGCCAGGGTGGGTGCTGGGTAGTTGATTGTGTTGATTGAGGATCTGGAATTAATGGGTATACTACCAGGATTTGGGGCTTTTTCACTCAAAGGACTGTGTATCTTTGGAACACTCTATCCTAAAGGATTATAGGTGCTGATTCATAAGCATGATCAGGATTTATATATTTCTGGAATCCAGTGGAAAAATCAGGACTGCTGAGTGTTGAGATAGAAGGTCAGTAAGCTTGAAGGGTCTTTTGGCCTGTACTTGCTCCTATTCCAATGTTATATATATTCCTATAATAAATAAGGCTGTCAACTACAAGTTTCATTGATATTGGTGTCTTGGGTGGATAGGGTCATAAAGAAACCTTTTGCCACATTGACCTTCATCAGTCACAGTACCAAGCACAGGGATTGGGATGTTATGTTGAAGTTGTATAAGATGTTAGTGAGGCCTAATTTGGAGTATCGTGGGCAGTTTTGGTCACCTACCTACAGGAAAGAAGTAAACAAGTTTGAAAGGATAGAGAGAAAGTTTACAATGATGTTGCTGGGTTTGGGGGATCTGAGTTATAAGGAAAGATTGAATAGCTTAGTACTTAATTCCTTGGCATGTAGAAGATTGAGAGGAGATTTGACAGAGGTATACAAAATTATGAGGGATATAGATAGGGTAAATGCAAGCAGTCTTCTCCCACTGAGGTTGGATGAGACTAAAGCTAGGGGTCATGGGTTAAGGGTGAAAGGTGAGAAGTTTATGGGGAACATGAAAGGAAACTTCTTCACTCAGAGGGTCATGAGCTGCCAATGCAAGTGGTGCACGTGAGCTCAGTTTCAATGTTTGAAAGAGGTACTTGGATGGTAGGGGTATGGAGGACTATGGTCCCAGTGCAGGTTGATGGGAGGGCAGTTTAAGTAGACTTGATGGGCTGAAGGGCCTGTTTCTGTGCTATACTTTTCTATGACTCTAACTCCTTCCACAACAGCACTGAATACCATTAGCAAAAGTTATGAGCAACATAGCCAGGCATGACAATTCCTTATCTTCTCAATCTATCAGCAGACTGCAATACAACCAACCACACAATCTTCCTGCACCCATTTTGTCCAGCTTTGGAGGCGATAAAATTGACCTAGCTTGGTTCTACTTTAACTTGCCTGTCCTCAAGTGATTCTAGTAACGGCCTTTCACTTCAGACCATCACTTTCAAAGTGTTCAGTAATCTATCCTAAATGAGAGGTATGGCAGCCGGTGATATGAAGGACAGGGGGGCAGTCAAAAGAAGGAACAATCAACCACAGCAACAAATCTGAGTTCAAGCAAGGGAATGAGGGTGGTCAGCAGGACAACAGGTAGACTTTCAGGGAAGCAGGAGGTGGCTCAGGATGGGAATAAGTGGTGGTAAGGCTCGGTAAGGGCAAAGGGAAGAAGGGAGGTAAGTATCTAAGGCTGCTCTCGATTCTGGTGATGAAGGAGTCCAGAACCTTCTTCCACTTGGAAGTGAGGTTGGAAGGTAAGGGATTTTAGAAAACAGGTTTTAATAGAAAAAGGCAAGGGATTATCTTTGCATTCCAGAATGATCCTGCAATGGTGAGCAATTTTGGCTGAGGAAAGCAGCGTCTAGGCTTTATGTGATTGCTTCTAATGTCACTAGAGAAAGATATCAGAATGGTGAATATGGCAGGAAGCAGGGAGGCTGAGTTGCTTACTGTCTGGTGTAGAGAACTCAATTATATTCTGTAATACTTCACACATTTCAAAATGCTGCACTTAATACAAAATCCTTAGTGAGGTTGTGCAATAATGGTACAACTAAAGCACTGCCACTTACTTAGGCAATTGATAAAATCTGACTGGCTGTACAACACTATCATCTGTACATCAGACATTTGTGAGACAGAGTTACAGTGGATTGCTTTATTTAGCTTTTGCACCTGCAAACCAAATTAATACATATCTCCATTTGGACAGTTCTACTTTGTTGTTGCAATGAAATTCAACTTGCCAATTTTAAGCCTACGGGATCTATATGTTTCCTATACCCTTCCAGATGTTGGAGTAATTGGGTAGCATTTTGTATTAGTTTTTTAAAAAAATATCTTTGGGGACTTCCTCGTTGTCAGCTGTAAAAAGCCATAGTAAATGCAATTAGATTGTGCAGTTTGACAAACTCAACTCCTATTGTTTATATATTCAAAAAATAAAACTGTATAAATTGACATTACATGGTTTCATTTTGTCTGGTAGCACTGTCTAATAATATTAGACTTGCATAAAACAACAACTGCATATGCTTATGCAGTCAGAACACAGTGAAGTCGCCCAAGAAGTGACTTCAACCTGAAAGAATAAAGTCAGATGACCAAAAGCTTGATTCCAGAGAGTAGTTCTCAAGCTGTCACTTCAACAATGAAAGAGAGCTGTAGGGATGGAGGAAGAAAGTCAGCGTTTCACCAGTAATCGCAACTGTTAAAAGCTTCACATTTTGCAAGTTTCAGAGGGTGGGATTAGAAGGATGAGGCATTAAGGGAGGGTGGGAGTGCTGGAGGAGATCATAGAATTTGGAAAGAGCAAACCATTAAAAGTTATGAATAAGATTATAATACATATATGAACATCCACAACAGACGCAAATGCTACGTCATAAATATGATGGCACTCCCCATTCACCATGGAAAGTCATCAAGCCAAAATATTAGAGAGACAGATGATAATGGCATCTGGAGCAACACACAAAACACTGGAAGAACTCAACAGGCCAGGCAGCATCTATAGAAAGAAATGGTGCAAATGAAGACCATCAATCATTGTTCCTCACTGCACAGATACTGTCCAATCTGCAACATTATTTCTCACTCCACAGATACTGTCCAATCTGCAACATTGTTTCTCATTCCACAGATACTGTCCAATCTGCAGCATTGTTTCTCACTCCAAAGATACTGTCCAATCTGCAACATTGTTTCTCACTCTACAGATACTGTCCAATCTGCAACATTGTTTCTCACTGCACAGATACTGTCCAATCTGCAACATTGTTTCTCACTCCACAGATACTGTCCAATCTGCAACATTGTTTCTCACTCCACAGATACTGTCCAATCTACAACGTTGTTTCTCACTCCACAGATACTGTCCAATCTGCAACATTGTTTCTCACTACACAGATACTGTCCAATCTACAGCATTGTTTCTCACTGCACAGATACTGTCCAATCTACAACATTGTTTCTCACTGCACAGACACTGTCCAATCTGCAACATTGTTTCTCACTGCACAGATACTGTCCAATCTGCAACATTGTTTCTCACTGCACAGATACTGTCCAATCTACAACGTTGTTTCTCACTCCACAGATACTGTCCAAACTGCTGAGAATATTAACACAAACAACCGAGTAGGGACTGTTGTGCTATGGGTAGCCCACAGTAATAGTGTAGCCTTGCATGGGCTGGTTGGTTGTCCATGAATTGAGGGGGTTGAGGATGGCTGCTAACCGAAAGGGAGAAGAGAGGGGAGCTGGTGGGAATGTGTGATATAGATGTGGGATTCGTGCAAACAGGTGGTTTATGGTCACAAACACAAGAAACTCTGCAGATGCTGGAAATCCAAAGCAACACACACAAAATGCTGGAGGAACTCAGCAGGTCAGGCAGCATCTGTGGAAAAGGGTAAACAATCGACATTTCAGGCTGAGACCCTTCTTCAGGTTTATGGTCAGTTTGGGTCTGGTGGGTTGAAGCACCTGCTTCTCTGCCGTATTTCTCTGTGAGTCTGTGCGTTATTCCCATTGCACAATCTAGGTCTCCATGCCATCCAGGCAAGCTTAGGGCTACAGAATTTTGAGGCTCCTTAGGTGGAAAGAGTTATGGTCATCTGTACCAGGAACCAAGACCCAGTGACCTGGATACAGTGTGAATGATCTTACCATTGAGCCAATGTCAATGTCTGTAACCCACCATATGCACCACCAATGTTGCAAAACTCACCAAAGAGCTCCCTGAGTCTGCATTCACAGCTAGTTTTCAGATGTCCCAAATGATCCTCAATTATGACGTCTGCAGTCCCCGCGCCCACATCTCCTAGCTTGTTCACGCTGCCAGCCTTTCAAAGACGCAGCCACAAGGCAGAAATATTTTGCCGAATTCAAAGCTGAATGGTGCACATCTGCAGGGGACGGTAGCACACACTCTAAAATGCAGCAGCTAACCTGCGGGGCTAAAGTTCACCCCCATGCTGGGTAATAATCCAAGCCAAATGTTTCAATGTTACGACATGCTTCGAAAAGGTGCCTTCTGGAGACCTTGGTGATGATCACTTCCCGCTGATTTAATATTTTCAGTCAAGTGTCAACTTTCTTAACTTCCGTTGAGAAACCCAGTGTCCATCTTTGCTAGAGGATACACGAATTGTTTGATACTGATTGATATTAAATCCTTCTCATCTCCTTACTCTATCCAAATCTCTTTGTTTTCTCCTATTTTGTTGTATGGGCATCTTCAGTTAATTTCAAGTCGTTGCTAATACAAGAACTAAAAACAGCACGGCTTCTAAACAGGATCCAGTGCAACTCCACTGGTGACATAGAATACTTCACAATATGAGGCAGAAGATAATCTTCTCATTTGCCAAGTCAATTAGAATTAATGTCCAGACAAATCAATCCTTCTGTTGAAAAAAGGCTTTGAAAAATCCTGTGAATTTTACATACTGTAATGTGTTGCAACATGTAACATATATCACCATTTACAGTAATATCCTGCACTGGAGCTACAAAAGCACAAGACCATTACATTCATTGGACAATATCTCAACACACTCCCGCTCATAGAATGTCCTTTATTGTTAAAGGTACTTAAGCCAATGCTTTCTTGTTTATTTTATATTCATTAATCGTCACAGACCAACTCATCACCCAGTTCTTAAATTGTTGAATATTTGGATTTGATATGTTTCAGCTGTAGTCTTTCCATGTGGAAATTTTTCATTACTAAATAGAACTTTTGAAAAAAAGGTCCCCAGCCTCCGGGCCGCGAAGCATGCAGGGGTGCAGCGGTAGCCGGAGCGCACCCAGCACATCTTTAAGAAAAGAGCCGAAATAAACTAGCTAATTAATTAGGTGCCACCCGGCATGTAAATGTTGGCCCAGATCAGAGGGGATTGCTGATTTCACTTGCTCTACGCGATGTTCACTCCTCTTTCCAGGGCGCTGGAGCTCTTAGCTGTTCCATTGTCAATTTAAACGCCAGCCCAGACAGGCTGAAAAGACAGGGCTGTCAGGATCGAGGTGACATGTTGAATCTACACAAACTTCTAATAAAGTATGTGCGATGCCGTGCTTTCTTTGTAACAACAGTTACGTGCTGGTCCCAGGACAGATCCTCTGACACTTTTCAGAGAGAGAGAGAAACGTTGATCCTTAGTGCCGAAGAATTTAAAGTTATTGACCCTCTCCACCTCAGTTCCTCTAATGAAGACTGGCTTCTGGGCGGCATCAAATTAATTAGCTTGTTTATTTCAGCTTTTTGCTTAGAGATGTGTTGGGTGCGTTCTGGCTACCGTTGCACCCCTGCATGTTTCGCGGCCCGGTATAGGTCCGCAGCCTGGAGGTTGGGGACCACTGACTTAAATGGATTTCTGTTGTTTTTTTCCCAGATTTCTTGTTATAATTTCAGCAGAAACCTTGAGAAAATGTGTGAACGGACAACAACCAAAGATCAACGCGGTCTTGTACATATAAACAGTTTAGTTTTCTATCAACATTTTCATATGATGTAATTTGACCTTTTCTGAATCCTTCTTATTAACTTAAAATAAATGAATAGAGGAGCAGAGTTGACGACATTATTGAATGTATTCGATTTAAGATATTGGTCCAGCCTTGTTTTGTTCCGTTTGCTTTTTTTTTTGGGTTTAGTATTTAGTTTTTTTGGGGGTTTTTCTTTGCATTATTCTTTTTCTTTTTTCTCTATGATTAACTACATTAAGAGTTTGGACGTCCATTCCACCTGTATTATTTGAAGTCTTTTTTGTACATGTTTATCAGCAATAAGATTATTACAATCTCTCTGTATCAATATTGTTATTCTGTTTATAATTTTGGAAAAATAATAAAAAGATTTAAAAAGAAAGAAAGTTTTCTATCAATGGTTGAAACATTAATGAAAGTTCCTCACTAAGGTGCTGGTGCTTAGACTTTGTTGAATAATGTTCATTTGGATTACAGTATATTGTCTCAATACGGCTATTTATGGATCTGATAGCAGGGCGAAGGCAATTTCAGGCAGTAATTGTGTATCTTTTTACTAAATGACACCATAATCTCCCAGCTGATGAATAAAAATGATGTTACTGGTGGCCGTGTGGTGGAGGAAACAATGTGAAGGATGAATGGGCAAAGGTTTTTCTTCTGGTTATTTCTCACAAAATCAGGATGTTATACTCTTCAAAAAATGCTTTTACAGCAATGAGAGACAGAAAAATCAAAACCTTTTGCTTTGAGAGGCACTTTTAATATTTCTGTGAATATTGTGCTGGGTCTCTTCAAAGAGGAAACTAAATTTAACTAGCAGAGGCCAACAAGATAATATTCTTTCACCTGTAAACGAGACATTTTTCACTGAAAACAATCAAAATGCGTTTGTATCAGCATTTCAAAGCTATGAATTTCAGAATCCTTCAAGAATCAGCTCCTCTGAATTTGGATTACCAAAATTAACAGAATTCATTAAATTAACAGAATATTTACAGAGCAACAGCACTGGAAGGCTTAATTTATTACCTTTTGTCATTGCACTTGACTAGAAATGAAAGTTGTAACTGAAATAGGAATGAATTTACATTTAAGAAATCTTACACCACGCTGACTCTGATGAATTAAAACAAAACCTTGGTGCGAGATATATTACGGATCCATTTCTATCTCCAATTATACACCATCAGATTGCTTTACCAGTATGTTTAATGAGTTTCTGCATTAGTAGCCTCTTGTTCAATTAATAATAATAAATGTTCTTATCTTGATGACTTTCACTGGGCATCAGAAATCAAGCATACTTACGGGAGGTCCTGTAAGGAAAAAGACAAAAGGGATCTTTAGTCAAGGAACCACTAGCAATTTAAATTCCATTTCAAAATTTGAAAAAAGAAACTATAAACTTCTATATTTGTTAATTGCAAAAAATATGGCAGAGTGGCTATTGGTTACATAGTTTGAATTCACTTTACTACAGCAGAGCCCAGCAGATTGAAACAAGAATAATCTACTCCATAAATTTTTTATAATGTCTTATAATACTCTTATTTAAATTACATTTGCCAATATTTATGAATATTGAAAGAATGCTCCTTTGACCATTATATTACAAGAGTTTTGATTCATTTTTCATCAATAGGTGAATGCTACTACTAAAGTCGTATGGAGAGGAACATCATACAATCAAATATTTTTCATATTGTGACTCTTTAATACACTGGAGAGCCTTAAAAAACTCAACTTTCCACAAAAATACAGGAGAACACTCTGCATTGAATGAAACCTGTAACAAAACGCTATATGTCCTACTCTATCAATTTTTGGAATTAAATTAATAATTTCTCCCCAACATCAATTCCTATTTACAGAAGCAAATTCTGAACTTTTCCATCCCCTTCAAGTGTTTCCGAATCTCATCCTTAAAGGCTTTGTTCTGATTATTAGAATTTAAGATAACTAATTTCTATTTTGTGATCAGTTCTTCTTGACACCTTGAAAACTTCAATTAAATCACCCTCTGAACTTTCTAAATTCCAGCAGGTACAATTCTACATTGTATAATACCTCCTTGTAATTTAACCTTAGGAATCTGGGACATCTATGTGGTATTCTTTCTTAATATATTGTTCATAAGATATGGTTATTTGTATTCCTGCATTCACCAAGCTTACATGTACTCCACATATGGCTATGTCTACATGTGCAAATTACTTTGAACTTGATCAAAACTAAGAGAAACAAGAGACACGAGAGTTGCTCCAACATGTGTATCAAGTTGCTCAACTTTTCAACCACACAGTGCTTATGTCTATACATCATGCATAGTATCACATATTTATGTACATTAATCTATTTTGAAAAACAAAAGTAAGATTTATTTACAAGTTTAGCCTATGCACAAATTTTCTGGGTCACTAGCTATTGTTTTCATATCCACAGCTTGACTTGAGGATGATCGTTACTTCTTGTCTGAATTCATTGGAGTCCTGGGTCATTTCTTTACCGCATCAAATTGAGAAACACATTCATAAATATATCACAATATCCCTTTAGCACGTCCTTTCACCCCTCTTGCTGGAAGCAAGTTGCTTGAATGTGCACTTAAATGTGGATTTTATCTCCAATTTTCACAGGATATCTCATTTAGTCTTCGACTGTCACTTTAACAACCCATTTCCAAATGACAAATCTGTGTAATCAAACTGAACTGTACAGTTTAAATTGTTTTCATGACTTGAATAATAATTCCTTTTCATTCTCAGCTGCCTCTCTTTCATTTTTCCCTGATGATTTGTCTGAAATAAGCTCAACTGTGTTCTGAGTACTCTAACTCTAGTAACTCAGCATGAGTATCAACCTGTTGTTGAATGTGGCATTGTTATATAGTTTAGAAAAAAAGTTTGATAACTGATGTCACATTGCTAAACTTGGACGCCCTTGTAATAATGGATGGGATATTGCTTTTTTGAAAATTTCACATATTTCTTAGCCCCACCATTTGGCACTGGGTGTTGTGGTAAAAAGCATGTGCTTAATACTAAATTATTTCACAGATGGAAATAAATAAAACTTGTCACCATTATCTGAGATAATCATTCTAATGAGTCACTAAATGGGAAAATGGACCTCAATTTTTCAATAACACGCTGTGTTGCAAAACTGACTCAAGCATGTTTCAAGTGTAATGATTATATCAATTTTCATCTCAGAATGATTAAAACATACTCTTTAAAAGGGTGTCCCTGAGCACTTCCAACTCTGAAAATGTGTACCCACTGATTCACTCGCTTGTATTCACCTTCACCGTGTAAATTTACCAGCAAGAACTTCAAGATATCTGTTTATTCCTGGCCAATAAACAAAAGCTTTGGCTGTTGTCTTCTTGTTCTCACTATCAGGATGCCCGCTGAAAGTCAAAGTCAAAGTTGTGTGTATCGTCATATCATAGGTGCAATAAAAACTTTGTGTGCAGTGGCATCTCAGGGATAGAATATGAGACACACAACAGTCATAAGAGAAAATTCAACATAAATTATGCACAATTTTTACAGGAAAGTGCACAACTGGAACAAAAAACTGGCCACTGTAGTGAAAAGTGATGAAAGTGGCTGTAGAGGTGCTATACTGAGATAGTGATTCCGATTGTGCCAATTGGTTCAAGAGCTAAATGAATGATGGAAGAGAGGTGATGTTGTGGGACTTCAGGCTCCTGTAGCTCCTGCCTGATGGTAATTACGAAAAGATGGAATGGACAGAATATGTTGATATTTCATGATACCTGTTGCAATCCAGAGGCAGTACCTCATGTAGATTTTACAAATATTAGGGAGTTCTAAAGCTCTTCTAAAATTATCCTTCTGAACATACTTGTTACAATAACTCCATTGCTGATTTTAGCCTCCAATAAATAATTCAAAATATCACACATACATACGTGCCAAAGAGAACAATGAATACACACTTCCAAGACTCTTTTTACATAATTTGCATGCCTTTTGCTGTTCCGCATCCTAACTTCATTTTGTTTGGTAACTCATACTGCCTACTGCCATGGAGGCCAAGTCATGGGGCAAATTTAAACCTGGGGTTGCTAGATTCTTGATTAGTAAGGGCGTCAAAGGGTACAAGGAGAAGGTAGGAAAATGGGATTGAGAAAGAAAATAAATCAGGCACGATCTACTGATGGAGCAGACTCGATGGGCCGGATGGCCGAACTCTGTTCCTATGTCTTATGGTCATCAGTGCAGTTGCATGGCCTGGTAACAATCTATTATATTATAATACTAGGCCTAGAAGTGATCTCAGTCATCCAAAGTTTTCAGGTTTCCTTGCCTTCTTGATTGTTTCCGCCTTTATTCTGAATGTTTGCAATTCAGTTCCACAGACTTTAAGCCCAAAATAATCTGCTTTGCGTATCTACCTGTATACTTCAATGTTCAAGGACTTTCTTAATGTTTATAACGATTAGTACTTCACCTTCATTGCTTACACATGATCTACAGCTTCTTATATGATATCTATTACTACTGAAAAGGTCTTTGGCAACCATTTCACAGCTTTGGGTTGGAACAAAGTCCTTACGTGTATTGTTTGTCAGGTTTAATGAACCTCAAAGTCCACAGTAAGCTGAACACATGCAGGTGACAAATGTGCTTTGGTGGAACTTTGGCTCATGCTAATTTAACATATTAATCCTGCTCTGTAAGATTTGGCACTTGGCCAACACTTGTAATACTCCGACCATAAGACCATAGAGAGAGGAGAAGAATTGGACCATTCAGCCTGTCCAGTTTGTTCCACCATTTGATCATGTATGATTTATTTTCCCTTTCAATCTTATTCTCCCTCCTTCTCCCTGTAGCCTTTGATGCCCTTAGTAATCAAGGACCTATTGACCTCTGCTTTAAATATACCCAATGACTTGGGTCTCCACTGCCATCTGTAGCAATGAATTCCACAGATTCATCACTCTCTGGCTAAAGAAATTCCTCCTCATTTCTGTTCTAATGGTCATTCTTAGGCTGTTCCCTCTGGTCCTAGACTGTCTCATCAATGGAAACATCCTTCCACATCCACTCTATCTAGGCCTTTCAATATACAGTAGGTTTCGATCAGATCACCTGTTATTCTACACTGTATTCCATCTGGCACTTCTTTGCCCATTCTCCCAATCTGTCCAAGTCCTTTCACAGACCTACTGCTTCCTCAACATTGCCTGCTCCTCTATTTATCATTTTATTGTCCACAAAGCTCTCAGCTCTGCCTTTGAGATCACTAACATATGATGAGAAATGTTGTAAAGACAACTCTGAATATTATGGACACTATCGACCTTTGGGCAGCCAACTAGAAAAGTTATTCCCTCTCTGTTCTGCCAGTTAGCCAATCTTTTGTCCATGCTAGTATCTTTCCTGTAATACTATGTGTTCCTACTTTGTTGTTGGTACCTAAGGTTGTAATAGCTGGGGGTGGTAGTGGGGAAAAGCTCCCGCAATCTATAAAGTGCTCCAAATGGCATGCATCTGACAACCAAGTCCAACTCTTGGCCTTCATGTGTGGTTTAGCTACTTGTGTGTGGCCCAGTGGAACTGTTTCTACTGACAAGAGAAGGGGCAAAGGTGGACCACTGGTGCCTCAAAACCAGCTGCTTCGGTCAGGTGGGGCTTGTCAGCCTGGGACAGCAACCTGCCTAGGAGAAGGAAAAATCTGATTTTAAACCTCCGCTGCCTTGCAGCCATACCCACCCATGGGAACAGCTTTGGGAGTAAACCCCAAGGAAGAAATCCAGAGCCAGGGTCCCTAAGGCAGAATGATGTTGTTTACAACTTCACTCTGACAACCTCTGTGACAACACTGGTGCCAAGCTGTATCGGCGCTTGCCCTTCCCTTGGACTACATCAGTGACACATAGAGGGGGAGCCCGCTACATGGGCAACAGCTGGTTCTTCAAATCCTCCTGCCCAGGCTTGTGCCCTGTAGAGGACACCGGCCACCAGAGGCGCAAACCAATGATCCCCTGGTAACGACAGCTACCTACTACTACCTATCCAGTTTAGCTGTCTCATGTGCGGTACCTTATTAAAGGCTGTCTGAGCATCCAGGTAATCAACATCCACTGACTCTCCTGCCCAGAATTGCGACAGGCAGGTAGCCTATTTCCCCCATTGCGTTATGAACTATAATTCTGAAGCACAGAAGAAGTGCATGCGAGATTCACCAGCATGCTTTCATACAAGTGGTGCATACAAGCTCAATTTCAATGTTTAAGAGAAGTTTAGATAGGTACATGGATGGTAGGGTTATGGTCCTGGTGCAGATCATTGGGAGTAGGTAGTTTGAATGGTTCAACATGGACTAGATGGGCTGAAGGGCCTGTTTCTGTGCTGTACTTTTCTATAATTCTATGACTAAGCTAAAACACACCTTTCCAAACTAGAATCAATTTCTGGAGCTAATTTTGCTAATTAATATTAATGGATGAATATAGTAAGTGGTTGAATCTCAAGTTTTGTCTGCTGTTTCCCTTAAAGTGGTGACACAGGTATATAAGTGGTGAAGAAAGTATTTCTCTTCATAGACTGATGTATTAATGTAACGGTTAGGATGTCACGTTGCAGCTGTACAAAAGATTGCTTAAACCACACTTATGCCCGGTTCCATCAGGTGCACTTCATGACGAATATGGTAGTAAAAGGGAGAGTGCAGAAGAGATTCACTGAGATGTTTTCTGGAATAGAGGGCCATGGTTAAAAGAGGAATTTGGGTAAGATGTATTTATCCTTACTGGAGCATAAGAGGTTGTAGTTTATAAAATTATGAGGAGCATTAGATAGGAAAAAGTCAGAATCTTCTAGCCAGGACAGTGAGTCTAGAAATAAAGGGCACATTTTGAAGGTCTTCTTTAAAGATCTCCTTTACATTTTTCTAAGGGAGGAAGGATATCTGAGGGGTAATCTTTCCACAGAGGATGGTGGTTATCTAGAATGAGCTGCTGGAGGTGTTGGTCATGGTAGATATAACGTTTAAAAGGGATTTGGACGGGGGTACTTTGAATGGAAAGAAGTGAGAGATACAGACCTAATGCAGGCAAATAGAATTAGCAGAGATGGGCATCACTGCTGGCCCGGATGGGGTAGGCTAATAGAACCCATTATTATGCTATACCTCTCTATGATTAAATGATTCTAAGCTGCCTGTGATGCATTTACATTTCATACAGCTGAAAGACTTCAATACCTCGGCTCAAATTCACTGTGCCCTTCAATAATAGAAGAAAACAAGTAATTATGGAAACCATTGGCAGCTCAGCCACCAAAAGGGGAAAGAGAAGCAGAGTTAATGTTTCAGGTCTGTGACCCTCTGACAGATCTTGACCTGAACTATTAACTCTGTTTCTTTTTCAGCAGACACTGCCTGATCTACTATGCGCTTCCAGCTTTTTGGCTTCTATTCCAGATTTCCAGCATCTATTAATATTGTTTACATTTTGATTTTTGTTCACTGTGCTCTCCATTTGTGCTTTTTGTCTGAGATTACTTATGCATACCTTTCCCATGACTGGACAGTCTGCCATATTGATGTATTGACCATTTAAAGATCCTTTTGTCTGAGGTTGATCTATTTTCTGTCATTGCCACAGTTGTTATAAATATTCTACAAACCCAATTCTCCATAGTTTATATATTGTGCAGACTTCATATCTCTATGACTTCCTGCAAAGAAAATCTTTCCCCAAGACTTGCATGCAATTTTATTTCTTGGAGTTAAAGCTCTTTGGTTTTTTAGATTAACTGCATTTGCAGTTTTTGATTTTGATTTTGTTTTCTTTTCAAATTGACATGTATAAGGTGGTTGGCTTCTGTCACAGCTGTAATGGTGATCAGTGACTACCTCATCCAATGACTTTCCGATTCTGCTTTGCTGGTCTAGTATAAATTACCATTCTATAAGTATGAATTGCAGTTGTATTTGTAACATGCATTGGACAATTTTCTCTAACATTTCTTAATTTATCGAGTGTTGTGTATTTAATATGTCAGTAATATTGTAAATATATTGTTTAATTAAGAGTTCTTTGTTGTTTACATAATGCATTGTAGGTTATATGTAAAATTGCATAAATGGCATACATCATTACGCTACCACATCATATTTGTGCAGCTTGCTTAAAGTAGCGATGAAGTTAGACTCACATTTCCAGATCCTTGTTTCCTTGAACTAGTTTTATGTTTTGGAGTCTGCAATTTGCAACATCTAAATTGCAACAGAAACCGGCATGGCTGAACAATTTGTGTCACTGTCGTGGCAGGGACTCACATACACCAGGCTAATGCAGGTTGAAAGGTGAAACTAGTAGAAAATGTAACAGAGTAGTGGGCGTATCTACTAAGTGGCCAGAAATGCTCCTAATAGCCTCCACTACAGCCTCGCACAGCATTAAGAGGTGAGAAGCCTCTTCTCAAGGACTGGTGTTCCAGAACAATTAGTCAGAGGCAATGGACCTCAGATATTTTGTGGAATGGTTTCAGTCATTCCTGAAAATGAATGGAATAAGATATATTACACCTGCACCACGCCACCCAGCTACAAATGGCTTTGTGGAAAGAGTTATCTAGAATCTAAAGAACGCACTGTGAGCAACGACAGCAGAACACACTCCACTGACACTGAATCAGAAGCTCACCAATTTTCTCCTTGTATATTGCAATACAGCACACTCCACGACCAACAACTCACCCACTATGATGTTCCTGGGTCACCCCTTGCATTCACACTTGGATCTCCTCAAACCCAATCTCAGAAGGAGTATGCAGGGCAAACAGCTGAGACAAATTGAGGGTACCTCAAACAAAGAGGTTCAATGTTTCACTCCTGGGCAAGTAGTCCTGGCGAGGGACTACAGAGGCGATCTAAAGTGGATACTTGGAAAGAGTAAGGACAGAACTGGGCCACTCTCCTACACAGCAGAGATTGCATCCAATATCGCCTGGAGATGACACATCGATCAGTTGAAGAGAGCAGAGTCAATTGTTAGAGAAGAAAGGTGCCCAGAGCTGTCAGAGCAGTCCCAGATTCAACTCCTACAATCACCATGGAGGAGGCCCCAGAACCTGAGATTGTTTCACACCTCAGATCTCACCTGCGAAACAGAGTCATCACCCTGTCAGGAAAGACATTGTCCCACAAGAGTAAGAAAGTTTCCGTAATGTTTCAACCTTTATGTCCAAATGGGAGAAATTACTATGCGGTGGATGTCTGTATATAGTAGCTGTATTATATAGTATACCATGTATGTAGTTGAGATTAGATTAGATTATGAGGACACTCAGTCCTCATTTATTGTCATTTAGAAATGCATGCATTAAAAATGATACAATCAATATAGATGCATTCTATATTGAGTTGGATTTCATAGCTAAGCAAGGAGGAGTGTTGTGTATTTAGTATTTCAGTAATATTTGAGTAATCTTGTAAATATACTGTTTGATTAAACATACTTCGTTGTTCACATAATGCATTGTGAGTTATATGTAAAAGTACGTCAATGGCATATATTATTACGCCACCACGTCATATGTGTGTGCCTTGCTTAAAGTAAAAATGAAGTTAGACTCATAAACACAAAATAATCTGCAGATGCTGGGGTCAAAGCAACACTCACAACACGCTGGAGGAACTCAGCAGGTAGGGCAGCATCCGTGGAAAAGATTGGCCGATGTTTTGGGCCAGAATCCTTCGTCAGGACTATAGAGGGAAGGGGCAGAGGCCCTATAAAGAAGGTGGGGGGAGGGTGGGAAGGAGAAGCCTGGTAGGTTCCAGGATAATGTGCTGGATCCAGAGGCTGGTGGGGTCGTAGGTGAAGACTAGGGGAACTCTGTCCCTGTTGTGGTGGCGGGAGGATGGGGTGAGAGCCGAAGTGCGGGAAATGGAGGAGATGCGGGTGAGGGCATCATTGATGACAGCAGAAAGGAAACCACGATCCTTATAGAAAGAGGACATTTGAGATGTCCTGGAACGAAAAACCTCATCCTCGGAGCAGAGGAACTGGGAATAGGGAATGGCATTTTTGCATGTGGCGGGGTGGGAAGAGGTATAGTTGAGGTAGTTATGAGAGTCAGTGGGCTTGTAGAAGATGTCAATGGACAGTCTGTCTCCAGAGATGAAGACTGAGAGATCGAGAAAGGGGAGAGAAGTATACGATATAGACCAAGTGAATGTGAGGGCCGGGTGGAAGTTAGAAGTAAAGTCGATGAAATTGACGAGCTCAGCCTGGGTGCAGGAAGCAGCACCAATGTAGTCGTCAATGTACCAAAGGAAAAGTTGGGGAGCAGTACCAGAATAGGTTTGGAGCACAGACTGTTCCACATAACCAATGAAGAGGCAGGCATAGCTAGGGCCCATGAGAGATCCCATAGCTACACCCTTAGTCTGAAGAAAGTGGGAAGAGCCAAAAGAGAAGTTACTGAGTGTGAGAAACAGTTCGACTCGCATTCCTGGCTGCTTGTTTCCTTTGAATTAGTTCTATGTTTTGGAGTTATAAAAGGTAAGGGCTATCCCTAATTTAGTCTGATTTGGGATAGTCCGCATGGTTTGTGTGAGGGGCAAGTCTTGCCTCACAAGCCTGATTGAATTCTTCGAGGATGTAACAAAGCACTTTGAATAAAGAGCAGTGGATGTGGTGTAAATAAATTTTAGTAACGCATTTAATAAGGTTTCCCTCAGTTGGCTCACTCAGAAAGTCGAGGCATGGGGAGCCAGAGGAACATAGCTGTATGAATACAGAATTGGCTTGGCCATCAGAGGCAGACGATGGGGTTGTGGGTGGAGCGTATTCTGCCTGGAGGTCAGTGACCAGTGGTGTTCTGCAGGGATCTGTTCTGGGACCCCTACTCTTTGTGATTATCATAAATGACTTGGATGAGGAACTGGAAGGGTGGGTTAGTAAGTTTCTAGATGACACAAAGGGTTGATGGAGTTGTGGATAGCGGTGGAGGGATGTTGTATGTAGCAATGGGACATCGACTGGATGCAGAGCTGGGCTGAGAAGTGGCAGATGGAGTTCAGTCTGGAAAAGTGTGAAGTGATTCGCTTTGGAAGGTCAAAGTTGAAGACAGAGCACAGGGTTAATGGCAGGATTGTTCAGTGTGGAAGAACAGAGGTTTCTTAAGGTTCACATCCATGGATCTTTCAAAGTTGCAGCACAGGTTGCTCGGATTGTATGAAGAAGTATGGTGTGTTGTCCTTCATTAGTTGGGGGGTTAGTTTCAAGAGGCGTGAGGTAATGTTGCAGCTGTAGACCACACTAGGTATATTACATTCAGTTCTCATCCTGGATTAGAGAGCATGTCCTATGAGGAGAGGTTGAATGAGCAAGGGCTTTTCTGTTTGGAGCAAAGGATGGTGAAAGGTGACTTGACAGAGGTGTACAAGATGATAAGCACAGACAGAGTGGACAGGCAGAGACTTCTTTCCGGGTTGGAAATGGTTGATACCAGGGGACATCATTTTAAGATCTTAGGAGTAAAGTATCGGGAAGATTCAGAGGTAAGTTTTTTTACACCAAGAGCAGTGGATGCATGGACTGTCCTGCCAGGAGTGGTGGTAAATGTGGATACATTAGGGGCTTTAAAAAAACTCTTAGAGAGGCAGGTGGGTGATAGAAAAATGGAGGGCTATATCGGAGGGAAGGGTTAGATTGATTTTAGAGTGGGTTAAAAGGTTGACACATCATTGGCCAACAATCCTGTACTGTGTTGTAATGTTCTATCTTCTATTCCCAATGTTACTTCTTCTGACAGCTCAACTTCCCATGCAAGTTCAAAGGTGCGGTTCTGTGTGTTTAGTAACTTTGAACTTGCTGGTCAATTGGACTACAAACAAGCTTATCATACAGTGTGCAGTCCAAAAAGGCAACGCGCCTTACACATCTGATGTAGCTCCTTCAACAGGATGATATACTGCTGACAGATTTGTGACTTTTAAATTCTCCATCATTTCTGATGGTTTAGAAATTTAATTATTTTGTGATATTTATTTCATATTCATTAATATTTAGGTAGTCACATCTAGGCTGCCGGAAGCAGGTCGTTGGGTGACAGTCAGAGGGGGGAAAGTGAAGGTGAGCAGACAGGTAGTGCAGAGCACCCCTGTAGCCATTCCCCTGAATAATAAGTTTACCGTCCTGGATACTGTTGGCGGGGATGACCGACCAGGTGTGAGCCATGGTGGCAGGGCCTCCGGCACTGAGTCTGACCCAGTGGTGCAGAAGCGTGGGACTGAGAAGAGGAGAGCTGTCGTCATTGGAGACTCTATAGTCAGGGAAGCAGACAGGAGATTTTGTGGACGTGAGAAGGACACCCGCATGGTTTGTTGCCTCCCGGGTGCCAGGATCTGGGATGACTCTGACCGGGTGCACGACATCCTGGTACGAGAGGGAAAGCAACCAGAAGTCGTGATACATGTTGGGACCAATGACATAGGCTGGAAGAGGGATGAGGTCCTGAAGTGTGAGTTTCGGGAACTAGGCAGAAGGCTGAAGAACAGGTCCTCAAGGATGGCGTTCTCAGGATTGCTGCCAGTGCTACGTGACAGAGATGGTAAGAATTGGAGGAGATGGCAGTTGAATGTGTGGCTGAGGAGTTGGTGCAGGGAGCAGGGTTTTAGATTTTTGGATCATTGGGATCTCTTCTGGAGAAGGTGGGACCTGTACAGATTGGATGGGTTGCACCTGAACTCGAAGGGGTGCAATATCCTTGCAGGTAGGTTCGCTACCATGGTTCGGGAGGGTTTGAACTAATTTGCAAGGGGGATGGGACCCAGAGCGATAGAGCAGTGAAAGAAGTGCATGGAGTAAAGCCAGATCTAACATACAGAGAGGCTTTGAGGAAAGAGAAGCAGAATAAACGGTGTAAAGACAGTAAGTTAGAAGGGCTGAAATGTGTGTACCTCAATGCAAGAAGCATCAGGAACAAAGGTGATGAACTGAGAGCTTGGATACATACATGGAATTATGATGTAGTGGCCATTACAGAGACTTGGCTGGCACCAGGGCAGGAATGGATTCTCAATATTCCTGGATTTCAGTGCTTTAAAAGGGATAGAGAGGGCGGAAAAAAGGGAGGAGGGGTAGCATTACTGGTCAGGGATACTATTACAGCTACAGAAAGGGTGGGTAATGTAGCAGGATCCTCCTTTGAGTCAGTATGGGTGGAAGTCAGGAACAGGAAGGGAGCAGTTACTCTATTGGGGGCATTCTATAGGCTCCCTGGTAGCAGCAGAGATACAGAAGAGCAGATTGGGAGGCAGATTTTGGAAAGATGCAAAGATAACAGGGTTGTTATCATGAGTGACTTTAACTTCCCTAATATTGATTGGCACCTGATGAGATCCAAAGGTTTAGATGGGGCAGAGTTTGTTCAGTGTGTCCAGGACGGATTCCTGTCACAGTATGTGGACAGGCCGACGAGGGGAAATGCCATACTAGATCTAGTGCTAGGTAATGAACTGGGTCAGGTCACAGATCTCTCAGTAGGTGAGCATCTGGGGGACAGTGACCACCGCTCCCTGGCCTTTGGCATTATCATGGAAAAGGATAGAATCAGAGAGGACAGGAAAATTTTTAATTGGGGAAGGGCAAATTATGAGGCTATAAGGCTAGAACTTGCGGGTGTGAATTGGGATGATGTTTTGGCAGGGAAATGTACTATGGACATGTAGTCGATGTTTAGAGATCTCTTGCAGGAGGTTAGGGATAAATTTGTCCCGGTGAGGAAGATAAAGAATGGTAGGGTGAAGGAACCATGGGTGACAAGTGAGGTGGAAAATCTAGTCAGGTGGAAGAAGGCAGCATACATGAGGTTTAGGAAGCAAGGATCAGATGGGTCTATTGAGGAATATAGGGAAGCAAGAAAGGAGCTTAAGAAGGGGCTGAGAGGAGCAAGAAGGGGGCATGAGAAGGCCTTGGCGAGTAGGGTAAAGGAAAATCCCAAGGCATTCTTCAATTATGTGAAGGAAAAATGCTGACAGGAGTGAAGGTAGGACCGATTAGAGATAAAGGTGGGAAGATGTGCCTGGAGGCTGTGGAAGTGAGCGAGGTCCTCAATGAATACTTCTCTTCGGTATTCACCAATGAGAGGGAACTTGATGATGGTGAGGACAATATGAGTGAGGTTGATGTTCTGGAGCATGTTGATATTAAGGGAGAGGAGGTGTTGGAGTTGTTAAAGTACATTAGGACAGATAAGTCCCCGGGGCCTGACAGAATATTCCCCAGGCTTCTCCACGAGGCGAGAGAACAGATTGCTGAGCTTCTGGCTAGGATCTTTATGTCCTCGTTGTCCATGGGAATGGTACCGGAGGATTGGAGGGAGGCGAATATTGTCCCCTTGTTCTAAAAAGGTAGTAGGGATAGTCCGGGTAATTATAGACCAGTGAGCTTTACGTCTGTGGTGGGAAAGCTGTTGGAAAAGATTCTTAGAGATAGGATCTCTGGGCATTTAGAGAATTATGGTCTGATCAGGGACAGTCAGTATGGCTTTGTGAAGGGCAGATCGTGTCTAACAAGCCTGATAGAGTTCTTTGAGGAGGTGACCAGGCATATAGATGAGGGTAGTGCAGTGGATGTGATCTACATGGATTTTAGTAAGGCACTTGACAAGGTTCCACACAGTAGGCTTATTCAGAAAGACAGAAGGCATGCGATCCAGGGAAGTTTGGCCAGGTGGATTCAGAATTGGCTTGCCTGCAGAAAGCAGAGGGTCGTGGTGGACGGAGTACATTTGGATTGGAGGGTTGTGACTAGGGGTGTCCCACAAGGATCTGTTCTGGGACCCCTACTTTTCGTGATTTTTATTAACGTCCTGGATGTGGGGGTAGAAGGGTGGGTTGGCAAGTTTGCAGACGACACAAAGGTTGGTGGTGTTGTAGATAGTGTTGAGGATTGTCGAAGAAAGACATTGATAGGATGCAGAAGTGGGCTGAGAAGTGGCAGATGGAGTTCAACCCGGAGAAGTGTGAGGTGGTACACTTTGGAAGGACAAACACCAAGGCAGAGTACAAAGTAAATGGCAGGATACTTGGTAGTGTGGAGGAGCAGAGGGATCTGGGGGTACTTGTCATAGATCCCTGAAAGTTGCCTCACAGGTGGATAGGGTAGTTAAGAAAGCTTACGGGGTGTTAGCTTTCATAAGTCGAGGGATAGAGTTTAAGAGTCGCGATGTAATGATGCAGCTCTATAAAACTCTGGTTAGGCCACACTTGGAGTATTATGTCCAGTTCTGGTCACCTCACTATAGGAAGGATGTGGAAGCACTGGAAAGGGTACAGAGGAGATTTACCAGGATGCTGCCTGGTTTAGAAAGTATGCATTATGATCAGAGATCAAGGGAGCTAGGGCTTTACTCTTTGGAGAGAAGCAGGATGAGAGGAGACATGATAGAGGTGTACAAGATATTAAGAGGAATAGATAGAGTGGATAGCCAGCGCCTCTTCCCCAGGGCACCACTGCTCGATACAAGGGGACATGGCTTTAAGGTAAGGGGTGGGAAGTTCAAGGGGGATAATAGAGGAAGGTTTTTTACTCAGAGAGTGGTTGGTGCGTGGAATGCACTGCCTGAGTCAGTGGTGGAGGCAGATACACTAGTGAAGTTTAAGAGACTACTAGACAGGTATATGGAGGAATTTAAGGTGGGGGGTTATATGGGAGGCAGGGTTTGAGGGTCGGCACAACATGGTGGGCCAAAGGGCCTGTACTGTGCAGTACTATTCTATGTTCTATGTTCAATGTGTAAACAGATATTTTTAATGTCATGGAAACTGAAGATTTGTGAGTACACTGCATGTTCTCGAACTGTTTCCCTTATTGGAAATAATGTTATTCGAACCCTGTGTCATACTAGTTCGTGCAGGCATGTACAATCAATTTCCAACATATTATTATCTGTAAAAAGCAATTTCATGTATTCTCTATATGTCATGAAAGTGGACTTGGGCGTATGTACCAGGACTCCTGACATATCCAGGTTGGGTCTGGACAGCTGCTTGCCCTACTCCTGCTCTCACAGGGTTGCAACTTCAGCTCAAAGATGATTGTGCATTGCTTTTCATTCTTCTATGAGTTTTACAATGTAGAATTTGTTTTGGATTTAAACTAATCCTTGCACGAGGTCTCCGAGTTAAGCCAAGGGATTACAGCCTTCCAGAGTCAACCCATGAACTACTCACTTACCCTCATCGACTGATACGAAGATTTGACAATTTATCCTTGCCATAAATGTGCAATATGCTTGTGTATATGCAAGTGTTCCCTCCTATTGACCCAGACAATTCAGGGAACACTGAGAAACATGGAGGTGTGATGTGGAACCAGAAAATGTGCAAATGGTTTACTGAACCATAAGCACACTGCACAAATGCACATCTGCCATGTCAAAAGATAATCAGAACATCTAATAGAATGTGCAGTGTGGCTTGATAGTTAAATGAGGTCATGAATATGTATCCTGACACACGGTCATAACCCATAATTTTTTTACCATCCTTTTGCCTGCACTGATGCTGCCCGACCTGCTGAATCTTCCAGCAGTTTAGTTTTGCTTCATACTCCAGCAGCCTAAATCTCTTATATCTACTTATATATAAACATATTTACACACACTATAATTTTTATCACATAATTTCTGTACCCTTATAATCTCCATAGCTTAATATTCCATAATGTATTCTTATTATCTTTCCTATCAGAGCACGATGCATTAATGGTTTATGTACCTCGACCCACAGCACCCTTTGGATCTCTGTGTTCCTAGCTTTTGGAACTGCAGTTAAATATCATTATCTTCACACTATTAAAATTAAAAGAAAAAGGCTGTCAGGAAGCAGATGGTTAAATGTCAAGTGGTTTCCAGTAAAAATACTCTGAGTATTCGAACAGAACCAAGTCCCAGAATGACTAAGTCTAATGATGTTGTTTCAGCTGATTTAAAGAATAACACAATAAAGAAATGTCCGCTCTATCCCACATTTGTCTTTTGTCTGTATTAAGTCCAACATGTGAACTTCTCAATCATTTTTCCAGCTGTTGTGTGAGAGAAAAGAATTGTTTGTTTTAAAAGGTATAAATAACATTTGGTGCTTCAGGGCACGCAGTGAACTGCCAATTCTCCCAGTGTTGGCTCAACTACTCTCTACTGGCAGCAAGAACATGATAGCCACATTTCCCTGTTTTTGGGAAAAGGGGAAAATCCTGTTTCAACTCACAACTTACAACACATTAATGAAACTGAAGGATTGAAAACATCAAATCCCGCAAGTGAGATTAGAAAGATAGAAAGAACATGGTTAGAAAATCGACTGAAGTCCAAAGAGCAGAGAATAATGCAGGACAGATGTTTTCAGTCTGCAGGTCAGTGCAGTAGAGTAGTTGGCACTTGGGATTAGGGTCACTGCTGTTCTTTTCAATAGAGTAACGAATTAGACCAAGATACCTGTAGGTGATTTCAAAGTTTGCAAATGATGCCAAACTTATCACATTAAAAATGTTGATATGAAAACGTTTAAAAAGAAAGATATAAAACGTTGAAAAGAAGAGTGACAAAATCAGAAACTGCAGACGCTGGAACCTGAAAGACCTCAGCGGGTCAGGCAACATCTGTGGGGTTAAAGGAATACTTGACATTTTGGAGGGTTGAGTGGTTTTATGGGGACTGAATGTGCCTTTACACTCACAGTCTGAATCCCCCCTTTACACTCAGTCTAAATGCCCCTCATGAGGACTGAATCCCCCCTGTACACTCAGTCTAAATGCCCCTCATGAGGACTGAATCCCCATTACACTCAGTCTAAATGCCCCTCATGAGGACTGAATTCCCCCTTTACACTCAGTCTAAATGCCCCTCATGAGGACTAAATCTCCCCCTTTACATTCAGTCTAAATGCCCCTCATGAGGACTGAATCCCCCTTTACGCTCAGTCTAAATGCCTCTCATGAGGACTGAATACGACCTTTACCCTCAGTCTAAATGCCCCTCATGAGGACTGAATCCCCCATTACACTCAGTCTAAATGCCTGTCATCAGGACTGAATCCCATTACACTCAGTCTAAATGCCCCTCATCAGGACTGAATCCCATTTACACTCAGTCTAAATGCCCCTCATGAGGACTGAATCCCCCCTTTACACTGAGTCTAAATGCCCCTAATGAGGACTGAATCCCCCCTTTACACTCAGTCTAAATGCCCCTCATGAGGACTGAATCCCCCTTTACACTCAGTCTAAATGCCCCTCATGAGGACTGAATCCCCTCTTAACACTCAGTCTAAATGCCCCTCATGAGGACAGAATCCCAATTACACTCAGTCTAAATGCCCCTCATCAGTACTGAATCCACATTTACCGTCAGTCCAAATGCCCCTCATGAGGACTGAATTCCCCCTTTACACTCAGTTTAAATGCCCCTCATGAGGACTGAACCTCCCTTTACACTCAGTCTGAATGCCTCTCATCAGGACTGAATCCGCTTTACACTCAGTCTAAATGCCCCTCATGAGGACTGAATACACCCAAAACACACAGTTTAAATGCCCCTCATCAGGACTGAATCCCCCCCTTTACACTCTGTCTAAATGCCCCTCAGGAGGACTGAATCCCCATTTACACTCAGTCTAAATGCCCCTCATCAGGACTGAATCCCCCCTTTACACTCAGTCTAAATGCCCGTCATGAGGACTGAATACACACTTTACACTCTGTCTAAATGCCCCTCATGAGGACTGAATCCCCATTTACACTCAGTCTAAATGCCCCTCATGAGGACTGAATCCCCTTTACACTCAGTCTAAATGCCCCTCATGAGAACTGAATCCCCCCTTTACACTCAGTCTAAATGCCCCTCATGAGGACTGAATCCCCCCTATACACTTAGTCTAAATACCCCTCATGAGGACTGAATCCCCATTACAGTCAGTCTAAATGGCCTCATGAGGACTGAGTCCCCATTTACCCTCAGTCTAAATGCCCCTCATGTGGACTGAATACCCACTTTACACTCAGTCTAAATGCCCCTCCTGAGGACTGAATCCCCCCCTTTACACTCAGTCTATATGCCCCTCATGAGGACTGAATCCCCCTTTACACTCAGTCTAAATGCCTCTCATGAGGACTGAATACCCCCTTTACCCTCAGTCTAAATGCTTCTCATCAGGACTGAATCACCATTACACTCAGTCTAAATGCCCCTCATGAGGACTGAATCTCCCTCTATACTCAGTATAAATGACCATCATGAGAACTGAATCCCCCCCTTTAAACTCAGTCTAATTGCCCCTCATGAGGACTGAATCCCCCTTTACATTCAGTCTAAATGCCCCTCATGAGGGTAAATCCCCATTTCTCTCAGTCTAAATGCCCCTCATGAGGACTGAATCTCCCTCTATACTCAGTATAAATGACCATCATGAGAACTGAATCCCCCCCTTTAAACTCAGTCTAATTGCCCCTCATGAGGACTGAATCCCCCTTTACATTCAGTCTAAATGCCCCTCATGAGGGTAAATCCCCATTTCTCTCAGTCTAAATGCCCCTCATGAGGACTGAATCTCCCTCTATACTCAGTATAAATGACCATCATGAGAACTGAATCCCCCCCTTTAAACTCAGTCTAATTGCCCCTCATGAGGACTGAATCCCCCTTTACATTCAGTCTAAATGCCCCTCATGAGGGTAAATCCCCATTTCCCTCAGTCTAAATGCCCCTCATGTGGACTGAATACCCCCTTTACACTCAGTCTAAATGCCCCTTCTGAGGACTGAATCCCCCCCATTACACTCAGTCTAAATGCCTCTCATGAGGACTGAATCCCCATTACACTCAGTCTAAATGCCCCACATCAGGACTGAATACCCCCCTTTACACTCTGTCTAAATGCCCCTCATGAGGACTGAATCCCCATAACACTCAGTCTAAATGCCCCACATGAGGACTGAATCCGGCTTTACACAGTCAAAATGAGCCTCATGAGGACTGAATCCCCCGTTACACTCAGTCTAAGTGAGCCTCATGAGGACTGAATCCCACTTTACACTCAGTCTAAATGCCCCTCATGAGGACTGAATACACCCAAAACACACAGTTTAAATTCCCCTCATCAGGACTGAATCCCCTCCTTTACACTCTGTCTAAATGCCCCTCAGGAGGACTGAATCCCCATTTACACTCAGTCTAAATGCCCCTCATCAGGACTGAATTCCCCCTTTACACTCAGTCTAAATGCCCGTCATGAGGACTGAATACACACTTTACACTCTGTCTAAATGCCCCTCATGAGGACTGAATACCCATTTACACTCAGTCTAAATGCCCCTCATGAGGACTGAATCCCCTTTACACTCAGTCTAAATGCCCCTCATGAGAACTGAATCCCCACTTTACACTCAGTCTAAATGCCCCTCATGAGGACCGAATCCCCATTACACTCAGTCTAAATGGCCTCATGAGGACTGAGTCCCCATTTACCCTCAGTCTAAATGCCCCTCATGTGGACTGAATACCCACTTTACACTCAGTCTAAATGCCCCTCCTGAGGACTGAATCCCCCCCTTTACACTCAGTCTATATGCCCCTCATTAGGACTGAATCCCCCTTTACACTCAGTCTAAATGCCTCTCATGAGGACTGAATACCCCCTTTACCCTCAGTCTAAATGCTTCTCATCAGGACTGAATCCCCATTACACTCAGTCTAAATGCCCCTCATGAGGGTAAATCCCCATTTCCCTCAGTCTAAATGCCCCTCAAGAGGACTGAATCTCCCTCTATACTCAGTATAAATGACCATCATGAGAACTGAATCCCCCCCATTAAACTCAGTCTAATTGCCCCTCATGAGGACTGAATCCCCCTTTACATTCAGTCTAAATGCCCCTCATGAGGGTAAATCCCCATTTCTCTCAGTCTAAATGCCCCTCATGAGGACTGAATCTCCCTCTATACTCAGTATAAATGACCATCATGAGAACTGAATCCCCCCCTTTAAACTCAGTCTAATTGCCCCTCATGAGGACTGAATCCCCCTTTACATTCAGTCTAAATGCCCCTCATGAGGGTAAATCCCCATTTCCCTCAGTCTAAATGCCCCTCATGTGGACTGAATACCCCCTTTACACTCAGTCTAAATGCCCCTTCTGAGGACTGAATCCCCCCTTTACACTCAGTCTAAATGCCTCTCATGAGGACTGAATCCCCATTACACTCAGTCTAAATGCCCCACATCAGGACTGAATACCCCCCTTTACACTCTGTCTAAATGCCCCTCATGAGGACTGAATCCCCATAACACACAGTCTAAATGCCCCACATGAGGACTGAATCCGGCTTTACACAGTCAAAATGAGCCTCATGAGGACTGAATCCCCCGTTACACTCAGTCTAAGTGAGCCTCATGAGGACTGAATCCCACTTTACACTCAGTCTAAATGCCCCTCATGAGGACTGAATACACCCAAAACACACAGTTTAAATTCCCCTCATCAGGACTGAATCCCCTCCTTTACACTCTGTCTAAATGCCCCTCAGGAGGACTGAATCCCCATTTACACTCAGTCTAAATGCCCCTCATCAGGACTGAATTCCCCCTTTACACTCAGTCTAAATGCCCGTCATGAGGACTGAATACACACTTTACACTCTGTCTAAATGCCCCTCATGAGGACTGAATACCCATTTACACTCAGTCTAAATGCCCCTCATGAGGACTGAATCCCCTTTACACTCAGTCTAAATGCCCCTCCTGAGGACTGAATCCCCCCCTTTACACTCAGTCTATATGCCCCTCATTAGGACTGAATCCCCCTTTACACTCAGTCTAAATGCCTCTCATGAGGACTGAATACCCCCTTTACCCTCAGTCTAAATGCTTCTCATCAGGACTGAATCCCCATTACACTCAGTCTAAATGCCCCTCATGAGGGTAAATCCCCATTTCCCTCAGTCTAAATGCCCCTCATGTGGACTGAATCCCCCTTTACACTGAGTCTAAATGCCCCTCATGAGGACCGAATCCCCCTTTACACTCAGTCTAAATGCCCCTCATGAGGACTGCATCCCCCGTTTGCACTCTGCCTCAATGCCCCTCATCAGGACTGAATACCCCCTTTACACTCTGTCTAAATGCCCCTCATCAGGACTGAACACCCCCTTTACACAGTCTAAATGAGCCTCATGAGGACTGAATCCCCCTTTACATTCAGTTTAAATGCCCCTCATGGGGACTGAATCCTCATTACACTCAGTCTAAATGCCCCTCATCAGGACTGAATCCCCCCTATACACTCAGTCTAAATGCCTCTCATCAGGACTGAATCCCCCTTTTACACTCAGTCTAAATGCCCCTCATCAGAACTGAATCCCCATTACACTCAGTCTAAATGCCCCTCATGAGGACTGAGTATCCCCTTTACACTCAGTCTAAATGTACCTCATGAGGACTGAATCCCCCCGTTACATTAAGACTGAATGCCCCTAATCAGGACTGAATTCCCCTTTACAATCAGTCTAAATGCCCCTCATCAGGACTGAATCCCCCCCTTTACACTCAGTCTAAATGACCCTCATGAGGACTGAATACCCCGTTTACACTCAGTCTAAATGCCCCTCATGACTGAATCCTCTCTTTACACTCAGTCTAAATGCCCCTCATGAGGACTGAAGCCCCCATTACACTCAGTCTAAATAAGCCTCATGAGGACTGAATCCCCCTTTACATTCAGTTTAATTGCCCCTCATGGGAACTGAATCCCCATTACACTCAGTCTAAATGCCCCTCATCAGGACTGAATCCCCCCTATACACTCAGTCTAAATGCCTCTCATCAGGACTGAATCCCCCTTTTACAGTCAGTCTAAATTCCCCTCATCAGAACTGAATCCCCATTACACTCAGTCTAAATGCCCCTCATGAGGACTGAATCCCCTTTACACTCAGTCTAAATGCCTCTCATCAGGACTGAATAGCCTTTACACTCAGTCTAATTGCCCCTCATGAGGACTGAATCCGCCCCCTTTACTCCCAGTCTAAATGTCCGTCATGAGGACTGAATACCCCTTTGTAATCAGTCTAAATGAGCCTCAAGAGTACTGAATCCCCCCTTTACACTCTGTCTAAATGCCCCACATGAGGACTGATTCCCACCTTTACACTCAGTCTAAATGCCCCTGATCAGGACTGAATCCCCCCTTTACACTCAGTCAAAATGCCCCTCATCAGAACTGAATCCCCCCCTTTACACTCAGTCTAAATGCCTCTCATGAGGACTGAATTCCCTGTTTACACTCAGTCTAAATGCCCCTCATGAGGACTGAATCCCCCCATTACACTCAGTCTAAATGAGCCTCATGAGGACTGAATCCCCAGTTTACACTCAGTCTAAATGCCCCTCATGAGGACTGAATCCCGTTTATACTCAGTCTAAGTGCCCCTCATGAGGACTGAATACTCCCTTTACACTCTGTCTAAATGTCCCTCATGAGGACTGAATCCCCTTTACACTCAGTCAAAATGCCATTCATGAGGACTGAATCCCCTTTACACTCAGTATAAATGCCCCTCATCAGGACTGAATCCCCCCTATACACTCAGTCTAAATGCCCCTCTTGAGGACTGAATCCCCTTTACACTCAGTCTAAATGCCCCTCATGAGGACTGAATCCCGACTTTACATTCTGTCGAAATGCCCCTCATGAAGACTGAATAACCCCTTTACACTGAGTCTAAATGACCCTCATGAGGACCGAATCCCCGTTTACACTCAGTCTAAATGCCCCTCATGAGGACGGCATCCTCCCTTTGCACTCTGTCTAAATGCCCCTCATCAGGACTGAACACCCCGTTTACACTCTGTCTAAATGCCCCTCATGAGGACTGAATCCCCATTACAGTCAGTCTAAATGCTCCTCATCAGGACTGAATCCCCCCTTTTACACTCAGTCTAAATGAGCCTCATGAGGACTGAATCCCCCCTTTTCAATCAGTCTAAATGCCTCTCATGAGGACTGAATCCCCATTACACTCAGTCGAAATGCCCCTCATGAGGACTGAATCCCCTTTACACTCAGTCTAAATGCCCCTCATGAGGACTGAATACTTCCTTTTCACTCAGTCTAAATGCCCCTCATGGGGACGGAATCCCCTCCTTTTACACTCAGTCTAAAGGTCCCTCATGAGTACTGAATCCCCCCTTTTACACACAGTCTAAATGCCCCTCATGAGTACTGAATCCCCCTTTACACTCAGTCTAAATGCCCCTCTAGAGGACTGAATACCCCCTTTACACTCAGACTAAATGCCCCTCATCAGGACTGAATCCCCCACATTACACTCAGTCTAAATGCCCCTCATGAGGACTGAATATCCCCTTTACACTCAGTCTAAATGCCCCTCATGAGGACTGAATCCCCCCGTTACATTAAGACTGAATGCCCCTCATCAGGACTGAATTCCCCTTTACACTCAGTCTAAATGCCCCTCATCAGGACTGAATCCCCCCCTTTACACTCAGTCTAAATAACCCTCATGAGGACTGAATACCCCCTTTACACTCCGTCTAAATGCCCCTCATGAGGACTGAATCCCCTCTTTACACTCAGTCTAAATGCCCCTCATGAGGACTGAAGCCCCCATTACACTCAGTCTAAATGAGCCTCATGAGGACTGAATCCCCAGTTTACACTCAGTCTAAATGCCCCTCATGAGGACTGAATCCCCCTTTACATTCAGTTTAAATGCCCCTCATGGGAACTGAATCCCCTTTACACTCAGTCTAAATGCCCCTCATCAGGACTGAATCCTCCCTATGCACTCAGTCTAAATGCCTCTCATCAGGACTGAATTCCCCTTTTACAGTCAGTCTAAATTCCCCTCATCAGAACTGAATCCCCATTACAATCAGTCTAAATGCCCCTCATGAGGACTGAATCCCTTTATACTCAGTCTAAATGCCCTTCATGAGGACTGAATCCCCTTTACACTCAGTCTAAATGCCCCTCATGAGGGCTGAATACCCTTTACACTCAGTCTAAATGCCCATCATGAGGACGGAATCCCCCCCCTTTACTCCCAGCCTAAATGTCCGTCATGAGGACTGAATACCCCTTTGTAATCAGTCTAAATGAGCCTCAAGAGGACTGAATCCCCCCTTTACACTCTGTCTAAATGGCCCTCATGAGGACAGATTCCCACCTTTACACTCAGTCTAAATGCCCCTGATCAGGACTGAATCCCCCCTTTACACTCAGTCTAAATGCCCTTCATCAGAACTGAATCGCCCCCTTTACACTCAGTCTAAATGCCCCTCATGAGGACTGAATACCCACTTTACACTCAGTCTAAATGCCACTAATGAGGACTGAATTCCCTCTTTACACTCAGTCTAAATGCCCCTCATGAGGACTGAATCCCCCCATTACACTCAGTCTAAATGAGCCTCATGAGGACTGAATCCCCAGATTACACTTAGTCTAAATGCCCCTTATGAGGACTGAATCTCGTTTATACTCAGTCTAAGTGCCCCTCATGAGGACTGAATACTCCCTTTACACTCTGTCTAAATGCCCCTCATGAGGACTGAATCCCCTTTACACTCAGTCTAAATGCCTCTCATGAGGACTGAATCCCGCATATTACACTCAGTCTAAATGTCCGTCATGAGGACTGAATACACCCTTTACACTCAGTCCAAATGCCCCTCATGAGGACTGAATACCCCTTTATAATCAGTCTAAATGAGCCTCATGAGGATTGAATCCCCCCTTTACACTCTGTCTAAATGCCCCTCATGAGGACTGAATCCCCTTTACACTCAGTATAAATGCCCCTCATCAGGACTGAATCCCCCCTATACACAGTCTAAATGCCCCTCATGAGGACTGAATACCCCCTTTACACTCAGTCTAAATGCCCCTCATGAGGAATGAATCCACCTTTACACTCAGTCTAAATGCCCCTCATCAGAACTGAATCCCCCCTTTGCACTGAGTCTAAATGCCCCTCATCAGGACTGAAACCCCCCTTTTACACTCAGTCTAAATGCCCCTCATGAGGACTGAATCCCCTTTACACTCAGTCTAAATGCCCCTCATCAGGACTGAAACCCCCCTTTTACACTCAGTCTAAATGCCCCTCATGAGGACTGAATCCCCTTTACACTCAGTCTAAATGCCCCTCATGAGGACTGAATTCCCTTTACACTCAGTCTAAATGCCCCTCATGAGGACTGAATCCCGACTTTACACTCTGTCGAAATGCCCCTCATGAAGACTGAATAACCCCTTTACACTGAGTCTAAATGCCCCTCATGAGGACCGAATCCCCCTTTACACTCAGTCTAAATTCCCCTCATCTGGACTGCATCCCCCCTTTGCACTCTGCCTCAATGTCCCTCATCAGGACTGAATACCCCCTTTACACTCTGTCTAAATGCCCCTCATCAGGACTGAACACCCCCTTTACACTCAGTCTAAATGAGCCTCATGAGGACTGAATCCCCTTTACACTCAGTCCAAATGCCCCTCATGAGGACTGAATCCCGACTTTACACTCTGTCGAAATGCCCCCCATGAAGACTGAATAACCCCTTTACACTGAGTCTAAATGCCCCTCATGAGGACCGAATCCCCCTTTACACTCAGTCTAAATGCCCCTCATGAGGACTGCATCCCCCTTTTGCACTCTGCCTCAATGCCCCTCATGAGTACTGAATCCCCCTTTACACTCAGTCTAAATGCCCCTCATGAGGACTGAGTATCCCCTTTACACTCAGTCTAAATGCCCCTCATGAGGACTGAATCCCCCCGTTACATTAAGACTGAATGCCCCTCATCAGGACTGAATTCCCTTTTACACTCAGTCTAAATGCCCCTCATCAGGACTGAATCCCCCCCTTTACACTCAGTCTAAATGACCCTCATGAGGCCTGAATGCCCCCTTTACACTCAGTCTAAATGCCCCTCATGAGGACTGAAGCCCCCATTACACTCAGTCTAAATGAGCCACATGAGGACTGAATCCCCAGTTTACACTCAGTCTAAATGCGCCTCATGAGGACTGAATCCCCGTTTACATTCGGTTTAAATGCCCCTCATGGGAACTGAATCCCCTTTACACTCAGTCTAAATGCCCCTCATCAGGACTGAATCCCCCCTATACACTCAGTCTAAATGCCTCTCTTCAGGACTGAATCCCCCTTTTACACTCAGTCTAAATTCCCCTCATCAGAACTGAATCCCCATTACACTCAGTCTAAATGCCCCTCATGAGGACTGAATCCCCTTTACACTCAGTCTAAATGCCCTTCATGAGGACTGAATACCCCCTTTACACTCGGTCTAAATGCCCCTCATGAGGACTGAATCCCCTTTACACTCAGTCTAAATGCCCCTCAAGAGGACTGAATACCCTTTACGCTCAGTCTAAATGCCCCTCAAAAGGACTGAATCCCCCCCTCTTTACTCTCAGTCTAAATGTCCGTCATGAGGACTGAATACCCCTTTGTAATCAGTCTAAATGAGCCTCAAGAGGACTGAATCCCCCCTTTACACTCTGTCTAAATGCCCCTCATGAGGACTGATTCCCACCTTTACACTCAGACTAAATGCCCCTGATCAGGACTGAATCCCCAATTTACACTCAGTCTAAATGCCCCTCATCAGAAGTGAATCCCCCCCTTTACACTCAGTCTAAATGCCCCTCATGAGGACTGAATACACACTTTACACTCAGTCTAAATTCCACTCATGAGGACTGAATTCCCTCTTTACACTCAGTCTAAATGCCCCTCATGAGGACTGAAGCCCCCATTACACTCAGTCTAAATGAGCCTCATGAGGACTGAATCCCCAGTTTACACTCAGTCTAAATGCGCCTCATGAGGACTGAATCCCCCTTTACATTCAGTTTAAATGCCCCTCATGGGAACTGAATCCCCTTTGCACTCAGTCTAAATGCCCCTCATCAGGACAGAATCCCCCCTATACACTCAGTCTAAATGCCTCTCATCAGGACTGAATCCCCCTTTTACACTCAGTCTAAATGCCCCTCATGAGGACTGAATCCCCTTTATACTCAGTCTAAATGCCCTTCATGAGGACTGAATACCCCCTTTACACTCTGTCTAAATGCCCCTCATGAGGACTGAATCCCCTTTACACTCAGTCTAAATGCCCCTCATGAGGACTGAATACCCTTTACACTCAGTCTAAATGCCCCTCATGAGGACTGAATCCCCCCATTACACTCAGTCTAAATGAGCCTCATGAGGACTGAATCCCCAGTTTACACTCAGTCTAAATGCCCCTTATGAGGACTGAATCCCGTTAATACTCAGTCTAAGTGCCCCTCATGAGGACTGAATACTCCCTTTACACTCAGTCAAAATGCCCCTCACGAGGACCGAATCCCCCATATTACACTCAGTCTAAATGTCCGACATGAGGACTGAATACACCCTTTACACTCAGTCCAAATGCCCCTCATGAGGACTGAATAACCCTTTATAATTAGTCTAAATGAGCCTCATGAGGTCTGAATCCCCCCTTTACACTCAGTCTAAATGTCCCTCATGAGGACTGAATACACCCTTTACACTCAGTCTAAATGACCCTCATGCAGATTGAATCCCCTTCACACTCAGTCTAAATGCCCCTCCTCATGACTGAATCCCCCTTTTACACTCAGTCTAAATGCCTCTCATCAGGACTGAATCCCCCTTTTACACTCAGTCTAAATGCCCCTCATCAGAACTGAATCCCCATTACACTCAGTCTAAATGCCCCTCATGAGGACTGAATCCCCTTTATACTCAGTCTAAATGCCCCTCATGAGGACTGAGTCCCCTTTACACTCAGTCTAAATGCCCCTCATGAGGACTGAATACCCTTTACACTCAGTCTAAATGCCGATCATGAGGACTGTATCCCCCCCCTTTACTCTCAGTCTAAATGTCCGTCATGAGGACTGAATACCCCTTTGTAATCAGTCTAAATGAGCCTCAAGAGGACTGAATCCCCCCTTTACACTCTGTCTAAATGCCCCTCATGAGGACTGATTACCACCTTTACACTCAGTCTAAATGCCCCTGATCAGGACTGAATCCCCCCTTTACACTGAGTCTAAATGCCCCTCATGAGGACTGAATACCCACTTTACACTCAGTCTAAATGCCACTCATGAGGACTGAATTCCCTCTTTACACTCAGTCTAAATGCCCCTCATGAGGACTGAATACCCCCTTTAAATCAGTCTAAATGCCCTTCATGAGGACTGAATCCCCTCTTTACACTCAGTCCAAATGCCCCTCATCAGGACTGAATCCCCCCTATACACTCTGTATAAATGCCTCTCATCAGGACTGAATCCCCCTTTTACACTTAGTCTAAATGCCCCTCATCAGAACTGATTCCCCATTACACTCAGTCTAAATGCCCCTCATGAGGACTGAATCCCCTTTTTACTCAGTTTAAATGCCCCTCATGAGGACTGAATACCTCCTTTAAAGTCTGTCTAAATGCTCCTCATGAGGTCTCATTCCCCCCTTTACACTTAGTCTAAATGCCCCTGATCAGGACTGAATCCCCCCTTTACACTCAGTCTAAATGCCCCTCATCAGAACTGAATCACACGCATTACACGCAGTCTAAATGCCCCTCATGAGGACTGAAAACCCACTTTACACTCAATCTAAATGCCACTCATGAGGACTGAATCCCCTCTTTACACTCAGTCTAAATGAGCCTCATGAGGACTGAATCCCCAGTTTACACTCATTCTAAATGCCCCTCATGTGGACTGAATCCCCCTTTATATTCAGTATAAATGCCCCTTATCGGGACTAAATCCCCATTACACTCAGTCTAAATGCCCCTCATGAGGACTGAATCCCCTTTATACTCAGTCTAAATGCCCCTCAGGAGGACTGATTCCCCTTTACACTCTGTCTAAATGAACCTCATGAGGACTAAATCCCACTTTACAGTCAGTCTAAATGACCCTCATTAAGAATGAATCCCCGCTTTTACACTCAGTCTAAATGCACCTCATTAGGACTGAATCCCCCCCCTTTACACTCAGTCTAAATGCCCCTATGAGGACTGAATCCCCTTTACACTCAGTCTAAATGACCCTCATGAGGACTGAATCCACTTTACACTCAGTTTAAATGTCCCTTATGAGGACTTAATCCCCTTTATACTCAGTCTAAATGCCCTTCATGAGGACTGAATACCTACTTTACACTCAGTCTAAATGCCCCTGATCAGGACTGAATCCCCCCTTTACACTCAGTCTAAATGCCCCTCATCAGAACTGAATCACCCCCATTACACTCAGTCTAAATGCCCGTCATGAGGACTGAAAACCCCCTTTACACTCAGTCTAAACGCCCCTCATGAGGACTGAATCCCCTCTTTACACTCACTCTAAATGTCCCTCATGAGGACTGAATCCCCCCATTTAAACTCAGTCTAAATGCCCCTCATGAGGACTGAATCCCCCCATTACACTCAGTCTAAATGAGCCTCATGAGGATTGAATCCCCAGTTTACACTCAGTCTAAATGACCCTCATGAGGACTGAATCCCCCTTTACATTCAGTTTAAATGCCCCTCATGGGGACTGAATCCCCATTACACTCAGTCTAAATGCCCCTCATCAGGACTGAATCCCCCCTATACACTCGGTCTAAATGCCTCTCATCAGGACTGAATCCCCCTTTTACACTCAGTCTAAATGCCCCTCATCAGAACTGAATCCCAATTACACTCAGTCTAAATGCCCCTCATGAGGACTGAATCCCCTTTATACTCAGTCTAAATGCCCTTCATGAGGACTGAATACCCCCTTTACACTCTGTCTAAATGCCCCTCATGAGGACTGAGTCCCCTTTACACTCAGTCTAAATGTCCCTCATGAGGACTGAATACCCTTTACACTCAGTCTAAATGCCCATCATGAGGACGGAATCCCCCCCCCTTTACTCTCAGTCTAAATGTCCGTCATGAGGACTGAATACCCCTTTGTAATCAGTCTAAATGAGCCTCAAGAGGACTGAATCCCCCCTTTACACTCTGTCTAAATGCCCCTCATGAGGACTGATTACCACCTTTACACTAAGTCTAAATGCCCCTGATGAGGACTGAATCCCCCGTTTACACTCAGTCTAAATGCCCCTCATGAGGACTGAATCCACCTTTACACTCAGTCTAAATGCCCCTCATCAGAACTGAATCCCCCCTTTGCACTCAGTCTAAATGCCCCTCATGAGGACAGAATACCCCCTTTAAATCAGTCTAAATGCCCCTCATGAGGACTGAATCCCCTCTTTACACTCAGTCTAAATGCCCCTCATCAGGACTGAATCCCCCCTATACACTCTGTATAAATGCCTCTCATCAGGACTGAATCCCCCTTTTACACTTAGTCTAAATGCCCCTCATGAGGACTGAATCCCCTTTTTACTCAGTTTAAATGCCCCTCATGAGGACTGAATACCTCCTTTAAAGTCTGTCGAAATGCTCCTCATGAGGTCTGATTCCCCCCTTTACACTTAGTCTAAATGCCCCTGATCAGGACTGAATCCTCCCTTTACACTCAGTCTAAATGCCCCTCATCAGAACTGAATCACACGCATTACACTCAGTCTAAATGCCCCTCATGAGGACTGAAAACCCACTTTACACTCAATCTAAATGCCACTCATGAGGACTGAATCCCCTCTTAACACTCAGTCTAAATGCCCCTCATGAGGACAGAATCCCAATTACACTCAGTCTAAATGCCCCTCATCAGTACTGAATCCACATTTACCGTCAGTCCAAATGCCCCTCATGAGGACTGAATTCCCCCTTTACACTCAGTTTAAATGCCCCTCATGAGGACTGAACCTCCCTTTACACTCAGTCTGAATGCCTCTCATCAGGACTGAATCCGCTTTACACTCAGTCTAAATGCCCCTCATGAGGACTGAATACACCCAAAACACACAGTTTAAATGCCCCTCATCAGGACTGAATCCCCCCCTTTACACTCTGTCTAAATGCCCCTCAGGAGGACTGAAACCCCATTTACACTCAGTCTAAATGCCCCTCATCAGGACTGAATCCCCCCTTTACACTCAGTCTAAATGCCCGTCATGAGGACTGAATACACACTTTACACTCTGTCTAAATGCCCCTCATGAGGACTGAATCCCCATTTACACTCAGTCTAAATGCCCCTCATGAGGACTGAATCCCCTTTACACTCAGTCTAAATGCCCCTCATGAGAACTGAATCCCCCCTTTACACTCAGTCTAAATGCCCCTCATGAGGACTGAATCCCCCCTATACACTTAGTCTAAATACCCCTCATGAGGACTGAATCCCCATTACAGTCAGTCTAAATGGCCTCATGAGGACTGAGTCCCCATTTACCCTCAGTCTAAATGCCCCTCATGTGGACTGAATACCCACTTTACACTCAGTCTAAATGCCCCTCCTGAGGACTGAATCCCCCCCTTTACACTCAGTCTATATGCCCCTCATGAGGACTGAATCCCCCTTTACACTCAGTCTAAATGCCTCTCATGAGGACTGAATACCCCCTTTACCCTCAGTCTAAATGCTTCTCATCAGGACTGAATCACCATTACACTCAGTCTAAATGCCCCTCATGAGGACTGAATCTCCCTCTATACTCAGTATAAATGACCATCATGAGAACTGAATCCCCCCCTTTAAACTCAGTCTAATTGCCCCTCATGAGGACTGAATCCCCCTTTACATTCAGTCTAAATGCCCCTCATGAGGGTAAATCCCCATTTCTCTCAGTCTAAATGCCCCTCATGAGGACTGAATCTCCCTCTATACTCAGTATAAATGACCATCATGAGAACTGAATCCCCCCCTTTAAACTCAGTCTAATTGCCCCTCATGAGGACTGAATCCCCCTTTACATTCAGTCTAAATGCCCCTCATGAGGGTAAATCCCCATTTCTCTCAGTCTAAATGCCCCTCATGAGGACTGAATCTCCCTCTATACTCAGTATAAATGACCATCATGAGAACTGAATCCCCCCCTTTAAACTCAGTCTAATTGCCCCTCATGAGGACTGAATCCCCCTTTACATTCAGTCTAAATGCCCCTCATGAGGGTAAATCCCCATTTCCCTCAGTCTAAATGCCCCTCATGTGGACTGAATACCCCCTTTACACTCAGTCTAAATGCCCCTTCTGAGGACTGAATCCCCCCCATTACACTCAGTCTAAATGCCTCTCATGAGGACTGAATCCCCATTACACTCAGTCTAAATGCCCCACATCAGGACTGAATACCCCCCTTTACACTCTGTCTAAATGCCCCTCATGAGGACTGAATCCCCATAACACTCAGTCTAAATGCCCCACATGAGGACTGAATCCGGCTTTACACAGTCAAAATGAGCCTCATGAGGACTGAATCCCCCGTTACACTCAGTCTAAGTGAGCCTCATGAGGACTGAATCCCACTTTACACTCAGTCTAAATGCCCCTCATGAGGACTGAATACACCCAAAACACACAGTTTAAATTCCCCTCATCAGGACTGAATCCCCTCCTTTACACTCTGTCTAAATGCCCCTCAGGAGGACTGAATCCCCATTTACACTCAGTCTAAATGCCCCTCATCAGGACTGAATTCCCCCTTTACACTCAGTCTAAATGCCCGTCATGAGGACTGAATACACACTTTACACTCTGTCTAAATGCCCCTCATGAGGACTGAATACCCATTTACACTCAGTCTAAATGCCCCTCATGAGGACTGAATCCCCTTTACACTCAGTCTAAATGCCCCTCATGAGAACTGAATCCCCACTTTACACTCAGTCTAAATGCCCCTCATGAGGACCGAATCCCCATTACACTCAGTCTAAATGGCCTCATGAGGACTGAGTCCCCATTTACCCTCAGTCTAAATGCCCCTCATGTGGACTGAATACCCACTTTACACTCAGTCTAAATGCCCCTCCTGAGGACTGAATCCCCCCCTTTACACTCAGTCTATATGCCCCTCATTAGGACTGAATCCCCCTTTACACTCAGTCTAAATGCCTCTCATGAGGACTGAATACCCCCTTTACCCTCAGTCTAAATGCTTCTCATCAGGACTGAATCCCCATTACACTCAGTCTAAATGCCCCTCATGAGGGTAAATCCCCATTTCCCTCAGTCTAAATGCCCCTCATGAGGACTGAATCTCCCTCTATACTCAGTATAAATGACCATCATGAGAACTGAATCCCCCCCATTAAACTCAGTCTAATTGCCCCTCATGAGGACTGAATCCCCCTTTACATTCAGTCTAAATGCCCCTCATGAGGGTAAATCCCCATTTCTCTCAGTCTAAATGCCCCTCATGAGGACTGAATCTCCCTCTATACTCAGTATAAATGACCATCATGAGAACTGAATCCCCCCCTTTAAACTCAGTCTAATTGCCCCTCATGAGGACTGAATCCCCCTTTACATTCAGTCTAAATGCCCCTCATGAGGGTAAATCCCCATTTCCCTCAGTCTAAATGCCCCTCATGTGGACTGAATACCCCCTTTACACTCAGTCTAAATGCCCCTTCTGAGGACTGAATCCCCCCCTTTACACTCAGTCTAAATGCCTCTCATGAGGACTGAATCCCCATTACACTCAGTCTAAATGCCCCACATCAGGACTGAATACCCCCCTTTACACTCTGTCTAAATGCCCCTCATGAGGACTGAATCCCCATAACACACAGTCTAAATGCCCCACATGAGGACTGAATCCGGCTTTACACAGTCAAAATGAGCCTCATGAGGACTGAATCCCCCGTTACACTCAGTCTAAGTGAGCCTCATGAGGACTGAATCCCACTTTACACTCAGTCTAAATGCCCCTCATGAGGACTGAATACACCCAAAACACACAGTTTAAATTCCCCTCATCAGGACTGAATCCCCTCCTTTACACTCTGTCTAAATGCCCCTCAGGAGGACTGAATCCCCATTTACACTCAGTCTAAATGCCCCTCATCAGGACTGAATTCCCCCTTTACACTCAGTCTAAATGCCCGTCATGAGGACTGAATACACACTTTACACTCTGTCTAAATGCCCCTCATGAGGACTGAATACCCATTTACACTCAGTCTAAATGCCCCTCATGAGGACTGAATCCCCTTTACACTCAGTCTAAATGCCCCTCCTGAGGACTGAATCCCCCCCTTTACACTCAGTCTATATGCCCCTCATTAGGACTGAATCCCCCTTTACACTCAGTCTAAATGCCTCTCATGAGGACTGAATACCCCCTTTACCCTCAGTCTAAATGCTTCTCATCAGGACTGAATCCCCATTACACTCAGTCTAAATGCCCCTCATGAGGGTAAATCCCCATTTCCCTCAGTCTAAATGCCCCTCATGTGGACTGAATCCCCCTTTACACTGAGTCTAAATGCCCCTCATGAGGACCGAATCCCCCTTTACACTCAGTCTAAATGCCCCTCATGAGGACTGCATCCCCCGTTTGCACTCTGCCTCAATGCCCCTCATCAGGACTGAATACCCCCTTTACACTCTGTCTAAATGCCCCTCATCAGGACTGAACACCCCCTTTACACAGTCTAAATGAGCCTCATGAGGACTGAATCCCCCTTTACATTCAGTTTAAATGCCCCTCATGGGGACTGAATCCTCATTACACTCAGTCTAAATGCCCCTCATCAGGACTGAATCCCCCCTATACACTCAGTCTAAATGCCTCTCATCAGGACTGAATCCCCCTTTTACACTCAGTCTAAATGCCCCTCATCAGAACTGAATCCCCATTACACTCAGTCTAAATGCCCCTCATGAGGACTGAGTATCCCCTTTACACTCAGTCTAAATGTACCTCATGAGGACTGAATCCCCCCGTTACATTAAGACTGAATGCCCCTAATCAGGACTGAATTCCCCTTTACAATCAGTCTAAATGCCCCTCATCAGGACTGAATCCCCCCCTTTACACTCAGTCTAAATGACCCTCATGAGGACTGAATACCCCGTTTACACTCAGTCTAAATGCCCCTCATGACTGAATCCTCTCTTTACACTCAGTCTAAATGCCCCTCATGAGGACTGAAGCCCCCATTACACTCAGTCTAAATAAGCCTCATGAGGACTGAATCCCCCTTTACATTCAGTTTAATTGCCCCTCATGGGAACTGAATCCCCATTACACTCAGTCTAAATGCCCCTCATCAGGACTGAATCCCCCCTATACACTCAGTCTAAATGCCTCTCATCAGGACTGAATCCCCCTTTTACAGTCAGTCTAAATTCCCCTCATCAGAACTGAATCCCCATTACACTCAGTCTAAATGCCCCTCATGAGGACTGAATCCCCTTTACACTCAGTCTAAATGCCTCTCATCAGGACTGAATAGCCTTTACACTCAGTCTAATTGCCCCTCATGAGGACTGAATCCGCCCCCTTTACTCCCAGTCTAAATGTCCGTCATGAGGACTGAATACCCCTTTGTAATCAGTCTAAATGAGCCTCAAGAGGACTGAATCCCCCCTTTACACTCTGTCTAAATGCCCCACATGAGGACTGATTCCCACCTTTACACTCAGTCTAAATGCCCCTGATCAGGACTGAATCCCCCCTTTACACTCAGTCAAAATGCCCCTCATCAGAACTGAATCCCCCCCTTTACACTCAGTCTAAATGCCTCTCATGAGGACTGAATTCCCTGTTTACACTCAGTCTAAATGCCCCTCATGAGGACTGAATCCCCCCATTACACTCAGTCTAAATGAGCCTCATGAGGACTGAATCCCCAGTTTACACTCAGTCTAAATGCCCCTCATGAGGACTGAATCCCGTTTATACTCAGTCTAAGTGCCCCTCATGAGGACTGAATACTCCCTTTACACTCTGTCTAAATGTCCCTCATGAGGACTGAATCCCCTTTACACTCAGTCAAAATGCCATTCATGAGGACTGAATCCCCTTTACACTCAGTATAAATGCCCCTCATCAGGACTGAATCCCCCCTATACACTCAGTCTAAATGCCCCTCTTGAGGACTGAATCCCCTTTACACTCAGTCTAAATGCCCCTCATGAGGACTGAATCCCGACTTTACATTCTGTCGAAATGCCCCTCATGAAGACTGAATAACCCCTTTACACTGAGTCTAAATGACCCTCATGAGGACCGAATCCCCGTTTACACTCAGTCTAAATGCCCCTCATGAGGACGGCATCCTCCCTTTGCACTCTGTCTAAATGCCCCTCATCAGGACTGAACACCCCGTTTACACTCTGTCTAAATGCCCCTCATGAGGACTGAATCCCCATTACAGTCAGTCTAAATGCTCCTCATCAGGACTGAATCCCCCCTTTTACACTCAGTCTAAATGAGCCTCATGAGGACTGAATCCCCCCTTTTCAATCAGTCTAAATGCCTCTCATGAGGACTGAATCCCCATTACACTCAGTCGAAATGCCCCTCATGAGGACTGAATCCCCTTTACACTCAGTCTAAATGCCCCTCATGAGGACTGAATACTTCCTTTTCACTCAGTCTAAATGCCCCTCATGGGGACGGAATCCCCTCCTTTTACACTCAGTCTAAAGGTCCCTCATGAGTACTGAATCCCCCCTTTTACACACAGTCTAAATGCCCCTCATGAGTACTGAATCCCCCTTTACACTCAGTCTAAATGCCCCTCTAGAGGACTGAATACCCCCTTTACACTCAGACTAAATGCCCCTCATCAGGACTGAATCCCCCACTTTACACTCAGTCTAAATGCCCCTCATGAGGACTGAATATCCCCTTTACACTCAGTCTAAATGCCCCTCATGAGGACTGAATCCCCCCGTTACATTAAGACTGAATGCCCCTCATCAGGACTGAATTCCCCTTTACACTCAGTCTAAATGCCCCTCATCAGGACTGAATCCCCCCCTTTACACTCAGTCTAAATAACCCTCATGAGGACTGAATACCCCCTTTACACTCCGTCTAAATGCCCCTCATGAGGACTGAATCCCCTCTTTACACTCAGTCTAAATGCCCCTCATGAGGACTGAAGCCCCCATTACACTCAGTCTAAATGAGCCGCATGAGGACTGAATCCCCAGTTTACACTCAGTCTAAATGCCCCTCATGAGGACTGAATCCCCCTTTACATTCAGTTTAAATGCCCCTCATGGGAACTGAATCCCCTTTACACTCAGTCTAAATGCCCCTCATCAGGACTGAATCCCCCCTATGCACTCAGTCTAAATGCCTCTCATCAGGACCTAATTCCCCTTTTACAGTCAGTCTAAATTCCCCTCATCAGAACTGAATCCCCATTACACTCAGTCTAAATGCCCCTCATGAGGACTGAATCCCTTTATACTCAGTCTAAATGCCCTTCATGAGGACTGAATCCCCTTTACACTCAGTCTAAATGCCCCTCATGAGGGCTGAATACCCTTTACACTCAGTCTAAATGCCCATCATGAGGACGGAATCCCCCCCCTTTACTCCCAGTCTAAATGTCCGTCATGAGGACTGAATACCCCTTTGTAATCAGTCTAAATGAGCCTCAAGAGGACTGAATCCCCCCTTTACACTCTGTCTAAATGGCCCTCATGAGGACAGATTCCCACCTTTACACTCAGTCTAAATGCCCCTGATCAGGACTGAATCCCCCCTTTACACTCAGTCTAAATGCCCTTCATCAGAACTGAATCGCCCCCTTTACACTCAGTCTAAATGCCCCTCATGAGGACTGAATACCCACTTTACACTCAGTCTAAATGCCACTAATGAGGACTGAATTCCCTCTTTACACTCAGTCTAAATGCCCCTCATGAGGACTGAATCCCCCCATTACACTCAGTCTAAATGAGCCTCATGAGGACTGAATCCCCAGATTACACTTAGTCTAAATGCCCCTTATGAGGACTGAATCTCGTTTATACTCAGTCTAAGTGCCCCTCATGAGGACTGAATACTCCCTTTACACTCTGTCTAAATGCCCCTCATGAGGACTGAATCCCCTTTACACTCAGTCTAAATGCCTCTCATGAGGACTGAATCCCGCATATTACACTCAGTCTAAATGTCCGTCATGAGGACTGAATACACCCTTTACACTCAGTCCAAATGCCCCTCATGAGGACTGAATACCCCTTTATAATCAGTCTAAATGAGCCTCATGAGGATTGAATCCCCCCTTTACACTCTGTCTAAATGCCCCTCATGAGGACTGAATCCCCTTTACACTCAGTATAAATGCCCCTCATCAGGACTGAATCCCCCCTATACACATAGTCTAAATGCCCCTCATGAGGACTGAATACCCCCTTTACACTCAGTCTAAATGCCCCTCATGAGGAATGAATCCACCTTTACACTCAGTCTAAATGCCCCTCATCAGAACTGAATCCCCCCTTTGCACTGAGTCTAAATGCCCCTCATCAGGACTGAAACCCCCCTTTTACACTCAGTCTAAATGCCCCTCATGAGGACTGAATCCCCTTTACACTCAGTCTAAATGCCCCTCATGAGGACTGAATTCCCTTTACACTCAGTCTAAATGCCCCTCATGAGGACTGAATCCCGACTTTACACTCTGTCGAAATGCCCCTCATGAAGACTGAATAACCCCTTTACACTGAGTCTAAATGCCCCTCATGAGGACCGAATCCCCCTTTACACTCAGTCTAAATTCCCCTCATCTGGACTGCATCCCCCCTTTGCACTCTGCCTCAATGTCCCTCATCAGGACTGAATACCCCCTTTACACTCTGTCTAAATGCCCCTCATCAGGACTGAACACCCCCTTTACACTCAGTCTAAATGAGCCTCATGAGGACTGAATCCCCTTTACACTCAGTCCAAATGCCCCTCATGAGGACTGAATCCCGACTTTACACTCTGTCGAAATGCCCCCCATGAAGACTGAATAACCCCTTTACACTGAGTCTAAATGCCCCTCATGAGGACCGAATCCCCCTTTACACTCAGTCTAAATGCCCCTCATGAGGACTGCATCCCCCTTTTGCACTCTGCCTCAATGTCCCTCATGAGTACTGAATCCCCCTTTACACTCAGTCTAAATGCCCCTCATGAGGACTGAGTATCCCCTTTACACTCAGTCTAAATGCCCCTCATAAGGACTGAATCCCCCCGTTACATTAAGACTGAATGCCCCTCATCAGGACTGAATTCCCTTTTACACTCAGTCTAAATGCCCCTCATCAGGACTGAATCCCCCCCTTTACACTCAGTCTAAATGACCCTCATGAGGCCTGAATGCCCCCTTTACACTCAGTCTAAATGCCCCTCATGAGGACTGAAGCCCCCATTACACTCAGTCTAAATGAGCCACATGAGGACTGAATCCCCAGTTTACACTCAGTCTAAATGCGCCTCATGAGGACTGAATCCCCGTTTACATTCGGTTTAAATGCCCCTCATGGGAACTGAATCCCCTTTACACTCAGTCTAAATGCCCCTCATCAGGACTGAATCCCCCCTATACACTCAGTCTAAATGCCTCTCTTCAGGACTGAATCCCCCTTTTACACTCAGTCTAAATTCCCCTCATCAGAACTGAATCCCCATTACACTCAGTCTAAATGCCCCTCATGAGGACTGAATCCCCTTTACACTCAGTCTAAATGCCCTTCATGAGGACTGAATACCCCCTTTACACTCGGTCTAAATGCCCCTCATGAGGACTGAATCCCCTTTACACTCAGTCTAAATGCCCCTCAAGAGGACTGAATACCCTTTACGCTCAGTCTAAATGCCCCTCAAAAGGACTGAATCCCCCCCTCTTTACTCTCAGTCTAAATGTCCGTCATGAGGACTGAATACCCCTTTGTAATCAGTCTAAATGAGCCTCAAGAGGACTGAATCCCCCCTTTACACTCTGTCTAAATGCCCCTCATGAGGACTGATTCCCACCTTTACACTCAGACTAAATGCCCCTGATCAGGACTGAATCCCCAATTTACACTCAGTCTAAATGCCCCTCATCAGAAGTGAATCCCCCCCTTTACACTCAGTCTAAATGCCCCTCATGAGGACTGAATACACACTTTACACTCAGTCTAAATTCCACTCATGAGGACTGAATTCCCTCTTTACACTCAGTCTAAATGCCCCTCATGAGGACTGAAGCCCCCATTACACTCAGTCTAAATGAGCCTCATGAGGACTGAATCCCCAGTTTACACTCAGTCTAAATGCGCCTCATGAGGACTGAATCCCCCTTTACATTCAGTTTAAATGCCCCTCATGGGAACTGAATCCCCTTTGCACTCAGTCTAAATGCCCCTCATCAGGACAGAATCCCCCCTATACACTCAGTCTAAATGCCTCTCATCAGGACTGAATCCCCCTTTTACACTCAGTCTAAATTCCCCTCATCAGAACTGAATCCCCATTACACTCAGTCTAAATGCCCCTCATGAGGACTGAATCCCCTTTATACTCAGTCTAAATGCCCTTCATGAGGACTGAATACCCCCTTTACACTCTGTCTAAATGCCCCTCATGAGGACTGAATCCCCTTTACACTCAGTCTAAATGCCCCTCATGAGGACTGAATACCCTTTACACTCAGTCTAAATGCCCCTCATGAGGACTGAATCCCCCCATTACACTCAGTCTAAATGAGCCTCATGAGGACTGAATCCCCAGTTTACACTCAGTCTAAATGCCCCTTATGAGGACTGAATCCCGTTAATACTCAGTCTAAGTGCCCCTCATGAGGACTGAATACTCCCTTTACACTCAGTCAAAATGCCCCTCACGAGGACCGAATCCCCCATATTACACTCAGTCTAAATGTCCGACATGAGGACTGAATACACCCTTTACACTCAGTCCAAATGCCCCTCATGAGGACTGAATAACCCTTTATAATTAGTCTAAATGAGCCTCATGAGGTCTGAATCCCCCCTTTACACTCAGTCTAAATGTCCCTCATGAGGACTGAATACACCCTTTACACTCAGTCTAAATGACCCTCATGCAGATTGAATCCCCTTCACACTCAGTCTAAATGCCCCTCCTCATGACTGAATCCCCCTTTTACACTCAGTCTAAATGCCTCTCATCAGGACTGAATCCCCCTTTTACACTCAGTCTAAATGCCCCTCATCAGAACTGAATCCCCATTACACTCAGTCTAAATGCCCCTCATGAGGACTGAATCCCCTTTATACTCAGTCTAAATGCCCCTCATGAGGACTGAGTCCCCTTTACACTCAGTCTAAATGCCCCTCATGAGGACTGAATACCCTTTACACTCAGTCTAAATGCCCATCATGAGGACTGTATCCCCCCCCTTTACTCTCAGTCTAAATGTCCGTCATGAGGACTGAATACCCCTTTGTAATCAGTCTAAATGAGCCTCAAGAGGACTGAATCCCCCCTTTACACTCTGTCTAAATGCCCCTCATGAGGACTGATTCCCACCTTTACACTCAGTCTAAATGCCCCTGATCAGGACTGAATCCCCCCTTTACACTGAGTCTAAATGCCCCTCATGAGGACTGAATACCCACTTTACACTCAGTCTAAATGCCACTCATGAGGACTGAATTCCCTCTTTACACTCAGTCTAAATGCCCCTCATGAGGACTGAATACCCCCTTTAAATCAGTCTAAATGCCCTTCATGAGGACTGAATCCCCTCTTTACACTCAGTCCAAATGCCCCTCATCAGGACTGAATCCCCCCTATACACTCTGTATAAATGCCTCTCATCAGGACTGAATCCCCCTTTTACACTTAGTCTAAATGCCCCTCATCAGAACTGATTCCCCATTACACTCAGTCTAAATGCCCCTCATGAGGACTGAATCCCCTTTTTACTCAGTTTAAATGCCCCTCATGAGGACTGAATACCTCCTTTAAAGTCTGTCTAAATGCTCCTCATGAGGTCTGATTCCCCCCTTTACACTTAGTCTAAATGCCCCTGATCAGGACTGAATCCCCCCTTTACACTCAGTCTAAATGCCCCTCATCAGAACTGAATCACACGCATTACACGCAGTCTAAATGCCCCTCATGAGGACTGAAAACCCACTTTACACTCAATCTAAATGCCACTCATGAGGACTGAATCCCCTCTTTACACTCAGTCTAAATGAGCCTCATGAGGACTGAATCCCCAGTTTACACTCATTCTAAATGCCCCTCATGTGGACTGAATCCCCCTTTATATTCAGTATAAATGCCCCTTATCGGGACTAAATCCCCATTACACTCAGTCTAAATGCCCCTCATGAGGACTGAATCCCCTTTATACTCAGTCTAAATGCCCCTCAGGAGGACTGATTCCCCTTTACACTCTGTCTAAATGAACCTCATGAGGACTAAACCCCACTTTACAGTCAGTCTAAATGACCCTCATTAAGAATGAATCCCCGCTTTTACACTCAGTCTAAATGCACCTCATTAGGACTGAATCCCCCCCCTTTACACTCAGTCTAAATGCCCCTATGAGGACTGAATCCCCTTTACACTCAGTCTAAATGACCCTCATGAGGACTGAATCCACTTTACACTCAGTTTAAATGTCCCTTATGAGGACTTAATCCCCTTTATACTCAGTCTAAATGCCCTTCATGAGGACTGAATACCTACTTTACACTCAGTCTAAATGCCCCTGATCAGGACTGAATCCCCCCTTTACACTCAGTCTAAATGCCCCTCATCAGAACTGAATCACCCCCATTACACTCAGTCTAAATGCCCGTCATGAGGACTGAAAACCCCCTTTACACTCAGTCTAAACGCCCCTCATGAGGACTGAATCCCCTCTTTACACTCACTCTAAATGTCCCTCATGAGGACTGAATCCCCCCATTTAAACTCAGTCTAAATGCCCCTCATGAGGACTGAATCCCCCCATTACACTCAGTCTAAATGAGCCTCATGAGGATTGAATCCCCAGTTTACACTCAGTCTAAATGCCCCTCATGAGGACTGAATCCCCCTTTACATTCAGTTTAAATGCCCCTCATGGGGACTGAATCCCCATTACACTCAGTCTAAATGCCCCTCATCAGGACTGAATCCCCCCTATACACTCGGTCTAAATGCCTCTCATCAGGACTGAATCCCCCTTTTACACTCAGTCTAAATGCCCCTCATCAGAACTGAATCCCAATTACACTCAGTCTAAATGCCCCTCATGAGGACTGAATCCCCTTTATACTCAGTCTAAATGCCCTTCATGAGGACTGAATACCCCCTTTACACTCTGTCTAAATGCCCCTCATGAGGACTGAGTCCCCTTTACACTCAGTCTAAATGTCCCTCATGAGGACTGAATACCCTTTACACTCATTCTAAATGCCCATCATGAGGACGGAATCCCCCCCCCTTTACTCTCAGTCTAAATGTCCGTCATGAGGACTGAATACCCCTTTGTAATCAGTCTAAATGAGCCTCAAGAGGACTGAATCCCCCCTTTACACTCTGTCTAAATGCCCCTCATGAGGACTGATTACCACCTTTACACTAAGTCTAAATGCCCCTGATGAGGACTGAATCCCCCGTTTACACTCAGTCTAAATGCCCCTCATGAGGACTGAATCCACCTTTACACTCAGTCTAAATGCCCCTCATCAGAACTGAATCCCCCCTTTGCACTCAGTCTAAATGCCCCTCATGAGGACAGAATACCCCCTTTAAATCAGTCTAAATGCCCCTCATGAGGACTGAATCCCCTCTTTACACTCAGTCTAAATGCCCCTCATCAGGACTGAATCCCCCCTATACACTCTGTATAAATGCCTCTCATCAGGACTGAATCCCCCTTTTACACTTAGTCTAAATGCCCCTCATGAGGACTGAATCCCCTTTTTACTCAGTTTAAATGCCCCTCATGAGGACTGAATACCTCCTTTAAAGTCTGTCGAAATGCTCCTCATGAGGTCTGATTCCCCCCTTTACACTTAGTCTAAATGCCCCTGATCAGGACTGAATCCTCCCTTTGCACTCAGTCTAAATGCCCCTCATCAGAACTGAATCACACGCATTACACTCAGTCTAAATGCCCCTCATGAGGACTGAAAACCCACTTTACACTCAATCTAAATGCCACTCATGAGGACTGAATCCCCTCTTTACACTCAGTCTAAATGAGCCTCATGAGGACTGAATCCCCAGTTTACACTCATTCTAAATGCCCCTCATGTGGACTGAATCCCCCTTTACATTCAGTCTAAATGCCCCTTATCGGGACTAAATCCATATTACACTCAGTCTAAATGGCCCTCATGAGGACTGAATCCCCCCATTACACTGTCTAAATGACCCTCATGAGGACTGAATCCCCAGTTTACACTCAGTCTAAATGCCCCTTATGAGGACTGAATCCCGTTTATACTCAGTTTAAGTGCCCCTCATGAGGACTGAATACTCCCTTTACACTCTGTCTAAATGCCCCTCATGAGGACTGAATCCCCTTTACACTCAGTCCAAATGCAATTCATGAGGACTGAATCCCCTTTACACTCAGTGTAAATGCCCCTCATGAGGACTGAATCCCCCCTTTACACTCTGTCTAATTGCCCCGCATGAGGACTGAATTCCCATTACACTCAGTCTAAATGCCCCTCATGGGACTGATTCCCCCCTTTACACTCAGTCTAAATGCCCCTCATGAGGACTGAATACCCCTTTTACACTCAGTCTAAATGCCCTTCATGAGGACTGAATCCCCTTCACACTCAGTCTAAATGCCCCTCATCAGGACTGAATCCCCCTTTTACACTCAGTCTAAATGCCCCTCATCAGAACTGAATCCCCATTAGACTCAGTCCAAATGCCCCTCATGAGGACTGAATCCACCTTTACACTCAGTCTAAATGCCCCTCATCAGAACTGAATCCCCCCTTTGCACTCAGTCTAATTGCCCCTCATGAGGACTGAATACCCCCTTTAAATCAGTCTAAATGCCCCTCATGAGGACTGAATCCCCTCTTTACACTCAGTCTAAATGCCCCTCATCAGGACTGAATCCCCCCTATACACTCTGTATAAATGCCTCTCATCAGGACTGAATCCCCCATTTACACTTAGTCTAAATGCCCCTCATCAGAACTGATTCCCCATTACACTCAGTCTAAATGCCCCTCATGAGGACTGAATCCCCTTTTTACTCAGTTTAAATGCCCCTCATGAGGACTGAATACCTCCTTTAAAGTCTGGCGAAATGCTCCTCATGAGGTCTGATTCCCCCCTTTACACTTAGTCTAAATGCCCCTGATCAGGACTGAATCCCCCCTTTACACTCAGTCTAAATGCCCCTCATCAGAACTGAATCACACCCATTACACTCAGTCTAAATGCCCCTCATGAGGACTGAAAACACACTTTACACTCAATCTAAATGCCACTCATGAGGACTGAAAACCCCCTTTACACTCAGTCTAAACGCCCCTCATGAGGACTGAGTCCCCTCTTTACACTCACTCTAAATGTCCCTCATGAGGACTGAATCCCCCCATTTAAACTCAGTCTAAATGCCCCTCATGAGGACTGAATCCCCCCATTACACTCAGTCTAAATGAGCCTCATGAGGATTGAATCCCCAGTCTACACTCAGTCTAAATGCTCCTCATGAGGACTGAATCCCCCTTTACATTCAGTTTAAATGCCCCTCATGGGGACTGAATCCCCATTACACTCAGTCTAAATGCCCCTCATCAGGACTGAATCCCCCCTATACATTCGGTCTAAATGCCTCTCATCAGGACTGAATCCCCCTTTTACACTCAGTTTAAATTCCCTCGTCAGAACTGAATCCCCATTACACTCAGTCTAAATGCCCCTCATGAGGACTGATTACCACCTTTACACTAAGTCTAAATGCCCCTGATCAGGACTGAATCCCCCCTTTACACTCAGTCTAAATGCCCCTCATCAGAACTGAATCCCCATTACACTCAGTCTAAATGCCCCTCATGAGGACTGAATCCACCTTTACACTCAGTCTAAATGCCCCTCATCAGAACTGAATCCCCCCTTTGCACTCAGTCTAAATGCCCCTCATGAGGACAGAATACCCCCTTTAAATCAGTCTAAATGCCCCTCATGAGGACTGAATCCCTTCTTTACACTCAGTCTAAATGCCCCTCATCAGGACTGAATCCCCCCTATACACTCTGTATAAATGCCTCTCATCAGGACTGAATCCCCCTTTTACACTTAGTCTAAATGCCCCTCATCAGAACTGATTCCCCATTACACTCAGTCTAAATGCCCCTCATGAGGACTGAATCCCCTTTTTACTCAGTTTAAATGCCCCTCATGAGGACTGAATACCTCCTTTAAAGTCTGTCGAAATGCTCCTCATGAGGTCTGATTCCCCCCTTTACACTTAGTCTAAATGCCCCTGATCAGGACTGAATCCTCCCTTTACACTCAGTCTAAATGCCCCTCATCAGAACTGAATCACACGCATTACACTCAGTCTAAATGTCCCTCATGAGGACTGAAAACCCACTTTACACTCAATCTAAATGCCACTCATGAGGACTGAATCCCCTCTTTACACTCAGTCTAAATGAGCCTCATGAGGACTGAATCCCCAGTTTACACTCATTCTAAATGCCCCTCATGTGGACTGAATCCCCCTTTACATTCAGTCTAAATGCCCCTTATCGGGACTAAATCCCCATTACACTCAGTCTAAATGGCCCTCATGAGGACTGAATCCCCCCATTACACTCAGTCTAAATGACCCTCATGAGGACTGAATCCCCAGTTTACACTCAGTCTAAATGCCCCTTATGAGGACTGAATCCCGTTTATACTCAGTTTAAGTGCCCCTCATGAGGACTGAATACTCCCTTTACATTCAGTCTAAATGCCCCTTATCGGGACTAAATCCCCATTACACTCAGTCTAAATGGCCCTCATGAGGACTGAATCCCCCCATTACACTCAGTCTAAATGACCCTCATGAGGACTGAATCCCCAGTTTACACTCAGTCTAAATGCCCCTTATGAGGACTGAATCCCGTTTATACTCAGTTTAAGTGCCCCTCATGAGGACTGAATACTCCCTTTACACTCTGTCTAAATGCCCCTCATGAGGACTGAATCCCCTTTACACTCAGTCCAAATGCCATTCATGAGGACTGAATCCCCCCTTTACACTCTGTCTAATTGCCCCGCATGAGGACTGAATTCCCATTACACTCAGTCTAAATGCCCCTCATGGGACTGATTCCCCCCTTTACACTCAGTCTAAATGCCCCTCATGAGGACTGAATACCCCCTTTACACTCAGTCTAAATGCCCTTCATGAGGACTGAATCCCCTTCACACTCAGTCTAAATGCCCCTCATGAGGACTGATTACCACCTTTACACTAAGTCTAAATGCCCCTGATCAGGACTGAATCCCCCCTTTACACTCAGTCTAAATGCCCCTCATCAGAACTGAATCCCCATTACACTCAGTCTAAATGCCCCTCATGAGGACTGAATCCACCTTTACACTCAGTCTAAATGCCCCTCATCAGAACTGAATCCCCCCTTTGCACTCAGTCTAAATGCCCCTCATGAGGACAGAATACCCCCTTTAAATCAGTCTAAATGCCCCTCATGAGGACTGAATCCCCTCTTTACACTCAGTCTAAATGCCCCTCATCAGGACTGAATCCCCCCTATACACTCTGTATAAATGCCTCTCATCAGGACTGAATCCCCCTTTTACACTTAGTCTAAATGCCCCTCATCAGAACTGATTCCCCATTACACTCAGTCTAAATGCCCCTCATGAGGACTGAATCCCCTTTTTACTCAGTTTAAATGCCCCTCATGAGGACTGAATACCTCCTTTAAAGTCTGTCGAAATGCTCCTCATGAGGTCTGATTCCCCCCTTTACACTTAGTCTAAATGCCCCTGATCAGGACTGAATCCTCCCTTTACACTCAGTCTAAATGCCCCTCATCAGAACTGAATCACACGCATTACACTCAGTCTAAATGTCCCTCATGAGGACTGAAAACCCACTTTACACTCAATCTAAATGCCACTCATGAGGACTGAATCCCCTCTTTACACTCAGTCTAAATGAGCCTCATGAGGACTGAATCCCCAGTTTACACTCATTCTAAATGCCCCTCATGTGGACTGAATCCCCCTTTACATTCAGTCTAAATGCCCCTTATCGGGACTAAATCCCCATTACACTCAGTCTAAATGGCCCTCATGAGGACTGAATCCCCCCATTACACTCAGTATAAATGACCCTCATGAGGACTGAATCCCCAGTTTACACTCAGTCTAAATGCCCCTTATGAGGACTGAATCCCGTTTATACTCAGTTTAAGTGCCCCTCATGAGGACTGAATACTCCCTTTACATTCAGTCTAAATGCCCCTTATCAGGACTAAATCCCCATTACACTCAGTCTAAATGGCCCTCATGAGGACTGAATCCCCCCATTACACTCAGTCTAAATGACCCTCATGAGGACTGAATCCCCAGTTTACACTCAGTCTAAATGCCCCTTATGAGGACTGAATCCCGTTTATACTCAGTTTAAGTGCCCCTCATGAGGACTGAATACTCCCTTTACACTCTGTCTAAATGCCCCTCATGAGGACTGAATCCCCTTTACACTCAGTCCAAATGCCATTCATGAGGACTGAATCCCCCCTTTACACTCTGTCTAATTGCCCCGCATGAGGACTGAATTCCCATTACACTCAGTCTAAATGCCCCTCATGGGACTGATTCCCCCCTTTACACTCAGTCTAAATGCCCCTCATGAGGACTGAATACCCCCTTCACACTCAGTCTAAATGCCCCTCATCAGGACTGAATCCCCCTTTTACACTCAGTCTAAATGCCCCTCATCAGAAATGAATCCCCATTAGACTCAGTCTAAATGCCCCTCATGAGGACTGAATCCACCTTTACACTCAGTCTAAATGCCCCATCAGAACTGAATCCCCCCTTTGCACTCAGTCTAAATGCCCCTCATGAGGACTGAATACCCCCTTTAAATCAGTCTAAATGCCCCTCATGAGGACTGAATCCCCTCTTTACACTCAGTCTAAATGCCCCTCATCAGGACTGAATCCCCCCTATACACTCTGTATAAATGCCTCTCATCAGGACTGAATCCCCCATTTACACTTAGTCTAAATGCCCCTCATCAGAACTGATTCCCCATTACACTCAGTCTAAATGCCCCTCATGAGGACTGAATCCCCTTTTTACTCAGTTTAAATGCCCCTCATGGGGACTGAATACCTCCTTTAAAGTCTGGCGAAATGCTCCACATGAGGTCTGATTCCCCCCTTTACACTTAGACTAAATGCCTCTGATCAGGACTGAATCCCCCCTTTACACTCAGTCTAAATGCCCCTCATCAGAACTGAATCACAATCATTACACTCAGTCTAAATGCCCCTCATGTGGACTGAATCCCTCTTTACATTCAGTCTAAATGCCCCTTATCGGGACTAAATCCCCATTACACTCAGTCCAAATGCCCCTCATGAGGACTGAATACCCTTTACACTCAGTCAAAATGCCCCTCATGAGGACTGAATCCACCTTTACACTCAGTCTAAATGCCCCTCATCAGAACTGAATCCCCCCTTTGCACTCAGTCTAAATGCCCCTCATGAGGACTGAATACCCCCTTTAAATCAGTCTAAATGCCCCTCATGAGGACTGAATCCCCTCTTTATACTCTGTCTAAATGCCCCTCATCAGGACTGAATCCCCCTTTTACACTTAGTCTAAATGCCCCTCATCAGAACTGAATCCCCATTACACTCAGTCTAAATGCCCCTCATGAGGACTGAATCCTCTTTTTACTCAGTCTAAATGTCCCTCATGAGGACCGAATACCCCTTTTAAAGTCAGTCTAAATGCCCCTCATGAGGACTGATTCCCCCCTTTACACTCAGTCTAAATGCCCCTGATCAGGACTGAATCCCCCCTTTACACTCAGTCTAAATGCCCCTCATCAGAACTGAATCACCCCCATTACACTCAGTCTAAATGCCCGTCATGAGGACTGAAAACCCCCTTTACACTCAGTCTATATTCCCCTCATGAGGACTGTATCCCCTCTATACACTCACTCTAAATGTCCCTCATGAGGACTGAATCCCCCTTGACACTCAGTCTAAATGCCCCTCATGAGGACTGAATCCCCCCATTACACTCAGTCTAAATGAGCCTCATGAGGATTGAATCCCCAGTTTACACTCAGTCTAAATGCCCCTCATGAGGACTGAATCCCCCTTTACATTCAGTTTAAATGCCCCTCATGGGGACTGAATCCTCATTACACTCAGTCTAAATGCCCCTCATCAGGACTGAATCCCCCCTATACACTCAGTCTAAATGCCTCTCATCAGGACTGAATCCGCCTTTTACACTCAGTCTAAATGCCCCTCATCAGAACTGAATCCCCATTACACTCAGTCTAAATGCCCCTCATGAGGACTGAATCCCCTTTATACTCAGTCTAAATGCCCCTCATGAGGACTGAGTCCCCTTTACACTCAGTCTAAATGCCCCTCATGAGGACTGAATACCCTTCACACTCAGTCTAAATGCCCATCATGAGGACTGTATCCCCCCCCCTTTACTCTCAGTCTAAATGTCCGTCATGAGGACTGAATACCCCTTTGTAATCAGTCTAAATGAGCCTCAAGAGGACTGAATCCCCCCTTTACACTCTGTCTAAATGCCCCTCATGAGGACTGATTCCCACCTTTACACTCAGTCTAAATGCCCCTGATCAGGACTGAATCCCCCCTTTACACTCAGTCTAAATGCCCCTCATGAGGACTGAATACCCACTTTACACTCAGTCTAAATGCCACTCATGAGGACTGAATTCTCTCTTTACACTCAGTCTAAATGCCCCTCATGAGGACTGAATCCCCCCATTATACTCAGTCTAAATGAGCCTCATGAGGACTGAATCCCCAGTTTACACTCAGTCTAAATGCCTCTTATGAGGACTGAATCCCGTTTATACTCAGTCTAAGTGCCCGTCATGAGGACTGAATACTCCCTTTACACTCTGTCTAAATGCCCCTCATGAGGACTGAATCCCCTGAACACTCAGTTAAAATGCCATTCATGAGGACTGAATCCCCTTTACACTCAGTGTAAATGCCCCTCATGAGGACTGAATCCCCCCTTTACACTCTGTCTAAATGCCCCGCATGAGGACAGAATTCCCATTACACTCAGTCTAAATGCCCCTCATGAGGACTGATTCCCCCCTTTACACTCAGTCTAAATGCCCCTCATGAGGACTGAATCCCCTTTACACTCAGTATAAATGCCCCTCATCAGGACTGAATCCCCCCTATCCACTCAGTCTAAATGCCCCTCATGAGGACTGAATACCCCCTTTACACTCAGTCTAAATGCCCTTCATGAGGACTGAATCCCCTGAACACTCAGTCTAAATGCCCCTCATCAGGACTGAATACCCTTTACACTAAGTCAAAATGCCCCTCATGAGGACTGAATCCACCTTTATACTCAGTCTAAATGCCCTTCATCAGAACTGAATCCCCACTTTGCACTCAGTCTAAATGCCCCTCATGAGGACTGAATACCCCCTTTAAAACAGTCTAAATGCCCTTCATGAGGACTGAATCCCCTCTTTACACTCAGTCCAAATGCCCCTCATCAGGACTGAATCCCCCCTATACACTCTGTATAAATGCCTCTCATCAGGACTGAATCCCCCTTTTACACTTAGTCTAAATGCCCCTCATCAGAACTGATTCCCCATTACACTCAGTCTAAATGCCCCTAATGAGGACTGAATCCCCTTTTTACTCAGTTTAAATGCCTCTCATGAGGACTGAATACCTCCTTTAAAGTCTATCTAAATGCTCCTCATGAGGTCTGATTCCCCCCTTTACACTTAGTCTAAATGCCCCTGATCAGGACTGAATCCCCCCTTTACACTCAGTCTAAATGCCCCTCATCAGAACTGAATCACACCCATTACACTCAGTCTAAATGCCCCTCATGAGGACTGAAAACCCACTTTACACTCAATCTAAATGCCACTCATGAGGACTGAATCCCCTCTTTACACTCAGTCTAAATGAGCCTCATGAGGACTGAATCCCCAGTTTACACTCATTCTAAATGCCCCTCATGTGGACTGAATCCCCCTTTACATTCAGTCTAAATGCCCCTTATCGGGACTAAATCCCCATTACACTCAGTCTAAATGCCCCTCATGAGGACTGAATCCCCTTTATACTCAGTCTAAATGCCCCTCAGGAGGACTGATTCCCCTTTACACTCAGTTTAAATGCCCCTTATGAGGACTTAATCCCCTTTATACTCAGTCTAAATGCCCTTCATGAGGACTGAATACCTACTTTACACTCAGTCTAAATGCCCCTGATCAGGACTGAATCCCCCCTTTACACTCAGTCTAAATGCCCCTCATCAGAACTGAATCACCCCCATTACACTCAGTCTAAACGCCCCTCATGAGGACTGAATCCCCTCTTTACACTCACTCTAAATGTCCCTCATGAGGACTGAATCCCCTTTACACTCAGTCTAAATGTCCCTCATGAGGACTGAATACCCTTTACACTCAGTCTAAATGCCCATCATGAGGGCGGAATCCCCCCCCCCGCTTTACTCTCAGTCTAAATGTCCGTCATGAGGACTGAATACCCCTTTGTAATCAGTCTAAATGAGCCTCAAGAGGACTGAATCCCCCCTTTACACTCTGTCTAAATGCCCCTCAGAGGACTGATTACCACCTTTACACTAAGTCTAAATGCCCCTGATCAGGACTGAATCCCCCCTTTACACTCAGTCTAAATGCCCCTCATCAGAACTGAATCCCCATTACACTCAGTCTAAATGCCCCACATGAGGACTGAATACCCCCTTTAAATCAGTCTAAATGCCCCTCATGAGGACTGAATCCCCTCTTTACACTCAGTCTAAATGCCCCTCATCAGGACTGAATCCCCCCTATACACTCTGTATAAATGCCTCTCATCAGGACTGAATCCCCCTTTTACACTTAGTCTAAATGCCCCTCATCAGAACTGATTCCCCATTACACTCAGTCTAAATGCCCCTCATGAGGACTGAATCCCCTTTTTACTCAGTTTAAATGCCCCCCATGAGGACTGAATACCTCCTTTAAAGTCTGTCGAAATGCTCCTCATGAGGTCTGATTCCCCCCTTTACACTTAGTCTAAATGCCCCTCATCAGAACTGAATCCCCCCTTTGCACTCAGTGTAAATGCCCCTCATGAGGACTGAATACCCCCTTTAAATCAGTCTAAATGCCCCTCATGAGGACTGAATCCCCTCTTTATACTCTGTCTAAATGCCCCTCATCAGGACTGAATCCCCCTTTTACACTTAGTCTAAATGCCCCTCATCAGAACTGAATCCCCATTACACTCAGTCTAAATGCCCCTCATCAGGACTGAATCCCCCTTTTACACTCAGTCTAAATGCCCCTCATCAGAACTGAATCCCCATTAGACTCAGTCTAAATGCCCCTCATGAGGACTGAATCCACCTTTACACTCAGTCTAAATGCCCCATCAGAACTGAATCCCCCCTTTGCACTCAGTCTAAATGCCCCTCATGAGGACTGAATACCCCCTTTAAATCAGTCTAAATGCCCCTCATGAGGACTGAATCCCCTCTTTACACTCAGTCTAAATGCCCCTCATCAGGACTGAATCCCCCCTATACACTCTGTATAAATGCCTCTCATCAGGACTGAATCCCCCATTTACACTTAGTCTAAATGCCCATCATCAGAACTGATTCCCGATTACACTCAGTCTAAATGCCCCTCATGAGGACTGAATCCCCTTTTTACTCAGTTTAAATGCCCCTCATGGGGACTGAATACCTCCTTTAAAGTCTGGCGAAATACTCCTCATGAGGTCTGATTCCCCCCTTTACACTTAGACTAAATGCCTCTGATCAGGACTGAATCCCCCCTTTACACTCAGTCTAAATGCCCCTCATCAGAACTGAATCACAATCATTACACTCAGTCTAAATGCCCCTCATGAGGACTGAAAACACACTTTACACTCAATCTAAATGCCACTCATGAGGACTGAATCCCCTCTTTACACTCAGTCTAAATGAGCCTCATGAGGACTGAATCCCCAATTTACACTCATTCTAAATGCCCCTCATGTGGACAGAATCCCTCTTTACATTCAGTCTAAATGCCCCTTATCGGGACTAAATCCCCATTACACTCAGTCCAAATGCCCCTCATGAGGACTGAATACCTTTTACACTCAGTCTAAATGAGCCTCATGAGGATTGAATCCCCAGTTTACACTCAGTCTAAATGCCCCTCATGAGGACTGAATCCCCCTTTACATTCAGTTTAAATGCCCCTCATGGGGACTGAATCCTCATTACACTCAGTCTAAATGCCCCTCATCAGGACTGAATCCCCCCTATACACTCAGTCTAAATGCCTCTCATCAGGACTGAATCCCCCTTTTACACTCAGTCTAAATGCCCCTCATCAGAACTGAATCCCCATTACACTCAGTCTAAATGCCCCTCATGAGGACTGAATCCCCTTTATACTCAGTCTAAATGCCCCTCATGAGGACTGAGTCCCCTTTACACTCAGTCTAAATGCCCCTCATGAGGACTGAATACCCTTTACACTCAGTCTAAATGCCCATCATGAGGACTGTATCCCCCCCCCCTTTACTCTCAGTCTAAATGTCCGTCATGAGGACTGAATACCCCTTTGTAATCAGTCTAAATGAGCCTCAAGAGGACTGAATCCCCCCTTTACACTCTGTCTAAATGCCCCTCATGAGGACTGATTCCCACCTTTACACTCAGTCTAAATGCCCCTGATCAGGACTGAATCCCCCCTTTACACTCAGTCTAAATGCCCCTCATGAGGACTGAATACCCACTTTACACTCAGTCTAAATGCCACTCATGAGGACTGAATTCTCTCTTTACACTCAGTCTAAATGCCCCTCATGAGGACTGAATCCCCCCGTTATACTCAGTCTAAATGAGCCTCATGAGGACTGAATCCCCAGTTTACACTCAGTCTAAATGCCCCTTATGAGGACTGAATCCCGTTTATACTCAGTCTAAGTGCCCGTCATGAGGACTGAATACTCCCTTTACACTCTGTCTAAATGCCCCTCATGAGGACTGAATCCCCTGAACACTCAGTTAAAATGCCATTCATGAGGACTGAATCCCCTTTACACTCAGTGTAAATGCCCCTCATGAGGACTGAATCCCCCCTTTACACTCTGTCTAAATGCCCCGCATGAGGACTGAATTCCCATTACACTCAGTCTAAATGCCCCTCATGAGGACTGATTCCCCCCTTTACACTCAGTCTAAATGCCCCTCATGAGGACTGAATCCCCTTTACACTCAGTATAAATGCCCCTCATCAGGACTGAATCCCCCCTATCCACTCAGTCTAAATGCCCCTCATGAGGACTGAATACCCCCTTTAAATCAGTCTAAATGCCCTTCATGAGGACTGAATCCCCTCTATACACTCTGTATAAATGCCTCTCATCAGGACTGAATCCCCCTTTTACACTTAGTCTAAATGCCCCTCATCAGAACTGATTCCCCATTACACTCAGTCTAAATGCCTCTCATCAGGACTGAATCCGCCTTTTACACTCAGTCTAAATGCCCCTCATCAGAACTGAATCCCCATTACACTCAGTCTAAATGCCCCTCATGAGGACTGAATCCCCTTTATACTCAGTCTAAATGCCCCTCATGAGGACTGAGTCCCCTTTACACTCAGTCTAAATGCCCCTCATGAGGACTGAATACCCTTCACACTCAGTCTAAATGCCCATCATGAGGACTGTATCCCCCCCCCTTTACTCTCAGTCTAAATGTCCGTCATGAGGACTGAATACCCCTTTGTAATCAGTCTAAATGAGCCTCAAGAGGACTGAATCCCCCCTTTACACTCTGTCTAAATGCCCCTCATGAGGACTGATTCCCACCTTTACACTCAGTCTAAATGCCCCTGATCAGGACTGAATCCCCCCTTTACACTCAGTCTAAATGCCCCTCATGAGGACTGAATACCCACTTTACACTCAGTCTAAATGCCACTCATGAGGACTGAATTCTCTCTTTACACTCAGTCTAAATGCCCCTCATGAGGACTGAATCCCCCCATTATACTCAGTCTAAATGAGCCTCATGAGGACTGAATCCCCAGTTTACACTCAGTCTAAATGCCTCTTATGAGGACTGAATCCCGTTTATACTCAGTCTAAGTGCCCGTCATGAGGAATGAATACTCCCTTTACACTCTGTCTAAATGCCCCTCATGAGGACTGAATCCCCTGAACACTCAGTTAAAATGCCATTCATGAGGACTGAATCCCCTTTACACTCAGTGTAAATGCCCCTCATGAGGACTGAATCCCCCCTTTACACTCTGTCTAAATGCCCCGCATGAGGACAGAATTCCCATTACACTCAGTCTAAATGCCCCTCATGAGGACTGATTCCCCCCTTTACACTCAGTCTAAATGCCCCTCATGAGGACTGAATCCCCTTTACACTCAGTATAAATGCCCCTCATCAGGACTGAATCCCCCCTATCCACTCAGTCTAAATGCCCCTCATGAGGACTGAATACCCCCTTTACACTCAGTCTAAATGCCCTTCATGAGGACTGAATCCCCTGAACACTCAGTCTAAATGCCCCTCATCAGGACTGAATACCCTTTACACTAAGTCAAAATGCCCCTCATGAGGACTGAATCCACCTTTATACTCAGTCTAAATGCCCTTCATCAGAACTGAATCCCCACTTTGCACTCAGTCTAAATGCCCCTCATGAGGACTGAATACCCCCTTTAAAACAGTCTAAATGCCCTTCATGAGGACTGAATCCCCTCTTTACACTCAGTCCAAATGCCCCTCATCAGGACTGAATCCCCCCTATACACTCTGTATAAATGCCTCTCATCAGGACTGAATCCCCCTTTTACACTTAGTCTAAATGCCCCTCATCAGAACTGATTCCCCATTACACTCAGTCTAAATGCCCCTAATGAGGACTGAATCCCCTTTTTACTCAGTTTAAATGCCTCTCATGAGGACTGAATACCTCCTTTAAAGTCTATCTAAATGCTCCTCATGAGGTCTGATTCCCCCCTTTACACTTAGTCTAAATGCCCCTGATCAGGACTGAATCCCCCCTTTACACTCAGTCTAAATGCCCCTCATCAGAACTGAATCACACCCATTACACTCAGTCTAAATGCCCCTCATGAGGACTGAAAACCCACTTTACACTCAATCTAAATGCCACTCATGAGGACTGAATCCCCTCTTTACACTCAGTCTAAATGAGCCTCATGAGGACTGAATCCCCAGTTTACACTCATTCTAAATGCCCCTCATGTGGACTGAATCCCCCTTTACATTCAGTCTAAATGCCCCTTATCGGGACTAAATCCCCATTACACTCAGTCTAAATGCCCCTCATGAGGACTGAATCCCCTTTATACTCAGTCTAAATGCCCCTCAGGAGGACTGATTCCCCTTTACACTCAGTTTAAATGCCCCTTATGAGGACTTAATCCCCTTTATACTCAGTCTAAATGCCCTTCATGAGGACTGAATACCTACTTTACACTCAGTCTAAATGCCCCTGATCAGGACTGAATCCCCCCTTTACACTCAGTCTAAATGCCCCTCATCAGAACTGAATCACCCCCATTACACTCAGTCTAAACGCCCCTCATGAGGACTGAATCCCCTCTTTACACTCACTCTAAATGTCCCTCATGAGGACTGAATCCCCTTTACACTCAGTCTAAATGTCCCTCATGAGGACTGAATACCCTTTACACTCAGTCTAAATGCCCATCATGAGGGCGGAATCCCCCCCCCCGCTTTACTCTCAGTCTAAATGTCCGTCATGAGGACTGAATACCCCTTTGTAATCAGTCTAAATGAGCCTCAAGAGGACTGAATCCCCCCTTTACACTCTGTCTAAATGCCCCTCAGAGGACTGATTACCACCTTTACACTAAGTCTAAATGCCCCTGATCAGGACTGAATCCCCCCTTTACACTCAGTCTAAATGCCCCTCATCAGAACTGAATCCCCATTACACTCAGTCTAAATGCCCCACATGAGGACTGAATACCCCCTTTAAATCAGTCTAAATGCCCCTCATGAGGACTGAATCCCCTCTTTACACTCAGTCTAAATGCCCCTCATCAGGACTGAATCCCCCCTATACACTCTGTATAAATGCCTCTCATCAGGACTGAATCCCCCTTTTACACTTAGTCTAAATGCCCCTCATCAGAACTGATTCCCCATTACACTCAGTCTAAATGCCCCTCATGAGGACTGAATCCCCTTTTTACTCAGTTTAAATGCCCCCCATGAGGACTGAATACCTCCTTTAAAGTCTGTCGAAATGCTCCTCATGAGGTCTGATTCCCCCCTTTACACTTAGTCTAAATGCCCCTCATCAGAACTGAATCCCCCCTTTGCACTCAGTGTAAATGCCCCTCATGAGGACTGAATACCCCCTTTAAATCAGTCTAAATGCCCCTCATGAGGACTGAATCCCCTCTTTATACTCTGTCTAAATGCCCCTCATCAGGACTGAATCCCCCTTTTACACTTAGTCTAAATGCCCCTCATCAGAACTGAATCCCCATTACACTCAGTCTAAATGCCCCTCATCAGGACTGAATCCCCCTTTTACACTCAGTCTAAATGCCCCTCATCAGAACTGAATCCCCATTAGACTCAGTCTAAATGCCCCTCATGAGGACTGAATCCACCTTTACACTCAGTCTAAATGCCCCATCAGAACTGAATCCCCCCTTTGCACTCAGTCTAAATGCCCCTCATGAGGACTGAATACCCCCTTTAAATCAGTCTAAATGCCCCTCATGAGGACTGAATCCCCTCTTTACACTCAGTCTAAATGCCCCTCATCAGGACTGAATCCCCCCTATACACTCTGTATAAATGCCTCTCATCAGGACTGAATCCCCCATTTACACTTAGTCTAAATGCCCATCATCAGAACTGATTCCCGATTACACTCAGTCTAAATGCCCCTCATGAGGACTGAATCCCCTTTTTACTCAGTTTAAATGCCCCTCATGGGGACTGAATACCTCCTTTAAAGTCTGGCGAAATACTCCTCATGAGGTCTGATTCCCCCCTTTACACTTAGACTAAATGCCTCTGATCAGGACTGAATCCCCCCTTTACACTCAGTCTAAATGCCCCTCATCAGAACTGAATCACAATCATTACACTCAGTCTAAATGCCCCTCATGAGGACTGAAAACACACTTTACACTCAATCTAAATGCCACTCATGAGGACTGAATCCCCTCTTTACACTCAGTCTAAATGAGCCTCATGAGGACTGAATCCCCAATTTACACTCATTCTAAATGCCCCTCATGTGGACAGAATCCCTCTTTACATTCAGTCTAAATGCCCCTTATCGGGACTAAATCCCCATTACACTCAGTCCAAATGCCCCTCATGAGGACTGAATACCTTTTACACTCAGTCTAAATGAGCCTCATGAGGATTGAATCCCCAGTTTACACTCAGTCTAAATGCCCCTCATGAGGACTGAATCCCCCTTTACATTCAGTTTAAATGCCCCTCATGGGGACTGAATCCTCATTACACTCAGTCTAAATGCCCCTCATCAGGACTGAATCCCCCCTATACACTCAGTCTAAATGCCTCTCATCAGGACTGAATCCCCCTTTTACACTCAGTCTAAATGCCCCTCATCAGAACTGAATCCCCATTACACTCAGTCTAAATGCCCCTCATGAGGACTGAATCCCCTTTATACTCAGTCTAAATGCCCCTCATGAGGACTGAGTCCCCTTTACACTCAGTCTAAATGCCCCTCATGAGGACTGAATACCCTTTACACTCAGTCTAAATGCCCATCATGAGGACTGTATCCCCCCCCCCTTTACTCTCAGTCTAAATGTCCGTCATGAGGACTGAATACCCCTTTGTAATCAGTCTAAATGAGCCTCAAGAGGACTGAATCCCCCCTTTACACTCTGTCTAAATGCCCCTCATGAGGACTGATTCCCACCTTTACACTCAGTCTAAATGCCCCTGATCAGGACTGAATCCCCCCTTTACACTCAGTCTAAATGCCCCTCATGAGGACTGAATACCCACTTTACACTCAGTCTAAATGCCACTCATGAGGACTGAATTCTCTCTTTACACTCAGTCTAAATGCCCCTCATGAGGACTGAATCCCCCCGTTATACTCAGTCTAAATGAGCCTCATGAGGACTGAATCCCCAGTTTACACTCAGTCTAAATGCCCCTTATGAGGACTGAATCCCGTTTATACTCAGTCTAAGTGCCCGTCATGAGGACTGAATACTCCCTTTACACTCTGTCTAAATGCCCCTCATGAGGACTGAATCCCCTGAACACTCAGTTAAAATGCCATTCATGAGGACTGAATCCCCTTTACACTCAGTGTAAATGCCCCTCATGAGGACTGAATCCCCCCTTTACACTCTGTCTAAATGCCCCGCATGAGGACTGAATTCCCATTACACTCAGTCTAAATGCCCCTCATGAGGACTGATTCCCCCCTTTACACTCAGTCTAAATGCCCCTCATGAGGACTGAATCCCCTTTACACTCAGTATAAATGCCCCTCATCAGGACTGAATCCCCCCTATCCACTCAGTCTAAATGCCCCTCATGAGGACTGAATACCCCCTTTAAATCAGTCTAAATGCCCTTCATGAGGACTGAATCCCCTCTATACACTCTGTATAAATGCCTCTCATCAGGACTGAATCCCCCTTTTACACTTAGTCTAAATGCCCCTCATCAGAACTGATTCCCCATTACACTCAGTCTAAATGCCCCTAATGAGGACTGAATCCCCTTTTTACTCAGTTTAAATGCCCCTCATGAGGACTGAATACCTCCTTTAAAGTCTATCTAAATGCTCCTCATGAGGTCTGATTCCCCCCTTTACACTTAGTCTAAATGCCCCTGATCAGGACTGAATCCCCCCTTTACACTCAGTCTAAATGCCCCTCATCAGAACTGAATCACACCCATTACACTCAGTCTAAATGCCCCTCATGAGGACTGAAAACCCACTTTACACTCAATCTAAATGCCACTCATGAGGACTGAATCCCCTCTTTACACTCAGTCTAAATGAGCCTCATGAGGACTGAATCCCCAGTTTACACTCATTCTAAATGCCCCTCATGTGGACTGAATCCCCCTTTACATTCAGTCTAAATGCCCCTTATCGGGACTAAATCCCCATTACACTCAGTCTAAATGCCCCTCATGAGGACTGAATCCCCTTTATACTCAGTCTAAATGCCCCTCAGGAGGACTGATTCCCCTTTACACTCAGTCAAAATGACCCTCATAAGGAATGAATCCCCTTTACACTCAGTCTAAATGCCCCTCATGAGGACTGAATCCTCCCTTTACACTCAGTCTAAATGCCCCTCATGAGGACTGAATTCCCCGTTTACAGTAAGACTAAATGCCCCTCATGAAGACTGAATCCCCCCCTTTACACTCTGTCTAAATGAACCTCATGAGGACTAAATCCCACTTTACAGTCAGTCTAAATGACCCTCATTAAGAATGAATCCCCGCTTTTACACTCAGTCTAAATGCACCTCATTAGGACTGAATCCCCCCCTTTACACTCAGTCTAAATGCCCCTATGAGGACTGAATCCCCTTTACACTCAGTCTGAATGACCCTCATGAGGACTGAATCCACTTTACACTCAGTTTAAATGCCCCTTATGAGGACTTAATCCCCTTTATACTCAGTCTAAATGCCCTTCATGAGGACTGAATACCTACTTTACACTCAGTCTAAATGCCCCTGATCAGGACTGAATCCCCCCTTTACACTCAGTCTAAATGCCCCTCATCAGAACTGAATCACCCCCATTACACTCAGTCTAAATGCCCGTCATAAGGACTGAAAACCCCCTTTACACTCAGTCTAAACGCCCCTCATGAGGACTGAATCCCCTCTTTACACTCACTCTAAATGTCCCTCATGAGGACTGAATCCCCCCATTTAAACTCAGTCTAAATGCCCCTCATGAGGACTGAATCCCCCCATTACACTCAGTCTAAATGAGCCTCATGAGGATTGAATCCCCAGTTTACACTCAGTCTAAATGCCCCTCATGAGGATTGAATCCCCCTTTACATTCAGTTTTAATGCCCCTCATGGGGACTGAATCCCCATTACACTCAGTCTAAATGCCCCTCATCAGGACTGAATCCCCCCTATACATTCGGTCTAAATGCCTCTCATCAGGACTGAATCCCCCTTTTACACTCAGTCTAAATGCCCCTCATCAGAACTGAATCCCCATTACACACAGTCTAAATGCCCCTCATGAGGACTGAATCCCCTTTATAGTCAGTCTAAATGCCCTTCATGAGGACTGAATACCCCCTTTACACTCTGTCTAAATGCCCCTCATGAGGACTGAGTCCCCTTTACACTCAGTCTAAATGTCCCTCATGAGGACTGAATACCCTTTACACTCAGTCTAAATGCCCATCATGAGGACGGAATCCCCCCCCCTTTACTCTCAGTCTAAATGTCCGTCATGAGGACTGAATACCCCTTTGTAATCAGTCTAAATGAGCCTCAAGAGGACTGAATCCCCCCTTTACACTCTGTCTAAATGCCCCTCATGAGGACTGATTACCACCTTTACACTAAGTCTAAATGCCCCTGATCAGGACTGAATCCCCCCTTTACACTCAGTCTAAATGCCCCTCATCAGAACTGAATCCCCATTACACTCAGTCTAAATGCCCCACATGAGGACTGAATACCCCCTTTAAATCAGTCTAAATGCCCCTCATGAGGACTGAATCCCCTTTTTACACTCAGTCTAAATGCCCCTCATCAGGACTGAATCCCCCCTATACACTCTGTATAAATGCCTCTCATCAGGACTGAATCCCCCTTTTACACTTAGTCTAAATGCCCCTCATCAGAACTGATTCCCCATTACACTCAGTCTAAATGCCCCTCATGAGGACTGAATCCCCTTTTTACCTAGTTTAAATGCCCCTCATGAGGACTGAATACCTCCTTTAAAGTCTGTCGAAATGCTCCTCATGAGGTCTGATTCCCCCCTTTACACTCAGTCTAAATGCCCCTCATCAGAACTGAATCCCCCCTTTGCACTCAGTGTAAATGCCCCTCATGAGGACTGAATACCCGCTTTAAATCAGTCTAAATGCCCCTCATGAGGACTGAATCCCCTCTTTATACTCTGTCTAAATGCCCCTCATCAGGACTGAATCCCCCTTTTACACTTAGTCTAAATGCCCCTCATCAGAACTGAATCCCCATTACAGTCAGTCTAAATGCCCCTCATGAGGACTGAATCCCCTTTTTACTCAGTCTAAATGTCCCTCATGAGGACCGAATACCCCCTTTAAAGTCTGTCTAAATGCCCCTCATGAGGACTGATTCCCCCCTTTACACTCAGTCTAAATGCCCCTGATCAGGACTGAATCCCCCCTTTACACTCAGTCTAAATGCCCCTCATCAGAACTCAATCACCCCCATTACACTCAGTCTAAATGCCCGTCATGAGGACTGAAAACCCCCTTTACACTCAGTCTAAATTCCCCTCATGAGGACTGTATCCCCTCTATACACTCACTCTAAATGTCCCTCATGAGGACTGAATCCCCCTTGACACTCAGTCTAAGTGCCCCTCATGAGGACTGAATCCCCCCATTACACTCAGTCTAAATGAGCCTCATGAGGATTGAATCCCCAGTTTACACTCAGTCTAAATGCCCCTCATGAGGACTGAATCCCCCTTTACATTCAGTTTAAATGCCCCTCATGGGGACTGAATCCTCATTACACTCAGTCTAAATGCCCCTCATCAGGACTGAATCCCCCCTATACACTCAGTCTAAATGCCTCTCATCAGGACTGAATCCCCCTTTTACACTCAGTCTAAATGCCCCTCATCAGAACTGAATCCCCATTACACTCAGTCTAAATGCCCCTCATGAGGACTGAATCCCCTTTATACTCAGTCTAAATGCCCCTCATGAGGACCGAGTCCCCTTTACACTCAGTCTAAATGCCCCTCATGAGGACTGAATACCCTTTACACTCAGTCTAAATGCCCATCATGAGGACTGTATCCCCCCCCCCTTTACTCTCAGTCTAAATGTCCGTCATGAGGACTGAATACCCCTTTGTAATCAGTCTAAATGAGCCTCAAGAGGACTGAATCCCCCCTTTACACTCTGTCTAAATGCCCCTCATGAGGACTGATTCCCACCTTTACACTCAGTCTAAATGCCCCTGATCAGGACTGAATCCCCGCTTTACACTCAGTCTAAATGCCCCTCATCAGAACTGAATCCCTCCCTTTACACTCAGTCTAAATGCCCCTCATGAGGACTGAATGCCCACTTTACACTCAGTCTAAATGCCACTCATGAGGACTGAATTCTCTCTTTACACTCAGTCTAAATGCCCCTCATGAGGAATGAATCCCCCCATTATACTCAGTCTAAATGAGCCTCATGAGGACTGAATCCCCAGTTTACACTCAGTCTAAATGCCCCTTATGAGGACTGAATCCCGTTTATACTCAGTCTAAGTGCCCGTCATGAGGACTGAATACTCCCTTTACACTCTGTCTAAATGCCCCTCATGAGGACTGAATCCCCTGAACACTCAGTCAAAATGCCCCTCATGAGGACTGAATCCCCCCTTTACACTCTGTCTAAAAGCCCCGCTTGAGGACTGAATTCCCATTACACTCAGTCTAAATGCCCCTCATGAGGACTGATTCCCCCCTTTACACTCAGTCTAAATGCCCCTCATGAGGACTGAATCCCCTTTACACTCAGTATAAATGCCCCTCATCAGGACTGAATCCCCCCTATACACTCAGTCTAAATGCCCCTCATGAGGACTGAATACCCCCTTTACACTCAGTCTAAATGCCCTTCATGAGGACTGAATGCGCTGAACACTCAGTCTAAATGCCCCTCATCAGGACTGAATACCCTTTACACTAAGTCAAAATGCCCCTCATGAGGACTGAATCCACCTTTACACTCAGTCTAAATGCCCCTCATCAGAACTGAATCCCCCCTTTGCACTCAGTCTAAATGCCCCTCATGAGGACTGAATACCCCCTTTAAATCAGTCTAAATGCCCTTCATGAGGACTGAATCCCCTCTTTACACTCAGTCCAAATGCCCCTCATCAGGACTGAATCCCCCCTATACACTCTGTATAAATGCCTCTCATCAGGACTGAATCCCCCTTTTACACTTAGTCTAAATGCCCCTCATCAGAACTGATTCCCCATTACACTCAGACTAAATGCCCCTCATGAGGACTGAATCCCCTTTTTACTCAGTTTAAATGCCTCTCATGAGGACTGAATACCTCCTTTAAAGTCTGTCTAAATGCTCCTCATGAGGTCTGATTCCCCCCTTTACACTTAGTCTAAATGCCCCTGATCAGGACTGAATCCCTCCTTTACACTCAGTCTAAATGCCCCTCATCAGAACTGAATCACACCCATTACACTCAGTCTAAATGCCCCTCATGAGGACTGAAAACCCACTTTACACTCAATCTAAATGCCACTCATGAGGACTGAATCCCCTCTTTACACTCAGTCTAAATGAGCCTCATGAGGACTGAATCCCCAGTTTACACTCATTCTAAATGCCCCTCATGTGGACTGAATCCCCCTTTACATTCAGTCTAAATGCCCCTTATCGGGACTAAATCCCCATTACACTCAGTCTAAATGCCCCTCAGGAGGACTGATTCCCCTTTACACTCAGTCAAAATGACCCTCATAAGGACTGAATCCCCTTTACACTCAGTCTAAATGCCCCTCATGAGGACTGAATCCCCCCTTTACACTCAGTCTAAATGCCCCTCATGAGGACTGAATTCCCCGTTTACAGTAAGACTAAATGCCCCTCATGAAGACTGAATCCCCCCCTTTACACTCTGTCTAAATGAACCTCATGAGGACTAAATCCCACTTTACAGTCAGTCTAAATGACCCTCATTAAGAATGAATCCCCGCTTTTACACTCAGTCTAAATGCACCTCATTAGGACTGAATCCCCCCCTTTACACTCAGTCTAAATGCCCCTATGAGGACTGAATCCCCTTTACACTCAGTCTAAATGACCCTCATGAGGACTGAATCCACTTTACACTCAGTTTAAATGCCCCTTATGAGGACTTAATCCCCTTTATACTCAGTCTAAATGCCCTTCATGAGGACTGAATACCTACTTTACACTCAGTCTAAATGCCCCTGATCAGGACTGAATCCCACCTTTACACTCAGTCTAAATGCCCCTCATCAGAACTGAATCACCCCCATTACACTCAGTCTAAATGCCCGTCATGAGGACTGAAAACCCCCTTTACACTCAGTCTAAACGCCCCTCATGAGGACTGAATCCCCCCATTTAAACTCAGTCTAAATGCCCCTCATGAGGACTGAATCCCCCCATTACACTCAGTCTAAATGAGCCTCATGAGGATTGAATCCCCAGTTTACACTCAGTCTAAATGCCCCTCATGAGGACTGAATCCCCCTTTACATTCAGTTTAAATGCCCCTCATGGGGACTGAATCCCCATTACACTCAGTCTAAATGCCCCTCATGAGGACTGAATCCCCTTTATACTCAGTCTAAATGCCCTTCATGAGGACTGAATACCCCCTTTACACTCTGTCTAAATGCCCCTCATGAGGACTGAGTCCCCTTTACACTCAGTCTAAATGTCCCTCATGAGGACTGAATACACTTTACACTCAGTCTAAATGCCCATCATGAGGACGGAATCCCCCCCCTTTACTCTCAGTCTAAATGTCCGTCATGAGGACTGAATACCCCTTTGTAATCAGTCTAAATGAGCCTCAAGAGGACTGAATCCCCCCTTTACACTCTGTCTAAATGCCCCTCATGAGGACTGATTACCACCTTTACACTAAGTCTAAATGCCCCTGATGAGGACTGAATCCCCCGTTTACACTCAGTCTAAATGCCCCTCATCAGAACTGAATCCCCATTACACTCAGTCTAAATGCCCCTCATGAGGACTGAATCCACCTTTACACTCAGTCTAAATGCCCCTCATCAGAACTGAATCCCCCGTTTGCACTCAGTCTAAATGTCCCTCATGAGGACAGAATACCCCCTTTAAATCAGTCCAAATGCCCCTCATGAGGACTGAATCCCCTCTTTACACTCAGTCTAAATGCCCCTCATCAGGACTGAATTCCCCCTATACACTCTGTATAAATGCCTCTCATCAGGACTGAATCCCCCTTTTACACTTAGTCTAAATGCCCCTCATCAGAACTGATTCCCCATTACACTCAGTCTAAATGCCCCTCATGAGGACTGAATCCCCCTTTACATTCAGTCTAAATGCCCCTTATCGGGACTAAATCCCCATTACACTCAGTCTAAATGGCGCTCATGAGGACTGAATCCCCCCATTACACTCAGTCTAAATGACCCTCATGAGGACTGAATCCCCAGTTTACACTCAGTCTAAATGCCCCTTATGAGGACTGAATCCCGTTTATACTCAGTTTAAGTGCCCCTCATGAGGACTGAATACTCCCTTTACACTCTGTCTAAATGCCCCTCATGAGGACTGAATCCCCTTTACACTCAGTCCAAATGCCATTCATGAGGACTGAATCCCCTTTACACTCAGTGTAAATGCCCCTCATGAGGACTGAATCCCCCCTTTACACTCTGTCTAATTGCCCCGCATGAGGACTAAATTTCCATTACACTCAGTCTAAATGCCCCTCATGGGACAGATTCCCCCCTTTACACTCAGTCTAAATGCCCCTCATGAGGACTGAATACCCCCTTTACACTCAGTCTAAATGCCCTTCATGAGGACTGAATCCCCTTCACACTCAGTCTAAATGCCCCTCATCAGGACTGAATCCCCCTTTTACACTCAGTCTAAATGCCCCTCATCAGAACTGAATCCCCATTAGACTCAGTCTAAATGCCCCTCATGAGGACTGAATCCACCTTTACACTCAGTCTAAATGCCCCTCATCAGAACTGAATCCCCCCTTTGCACTCAGTCTAAATGCCCCTCATGAGGACTGAATACCCCCTTTAAATCAGTCTAAATGCCCCTCATGAGGACTGAATCCCCTCTTTACACTCAGTCTAAATGCCCCTCATCAGGACTGAATCCCCCCTATACACTCTGTATAAATGCCTCTCATCAGGACTGAATCCCCCATTTACACTTAGTCTAAATGCCCCTCATCAGAACTGATTCCCCATTACACTCACTCTAAATGCCCCTCATGAGGAATGAACCCCCTTTTTACTCAGTTTAAATGCCCCTCATGAGGACTGAATACCTCCTTTAAAGTCTGGCGAAATGCTCCTCATGAGGTCTGATTCCCCCCTTTACACTTAGACTAAATGCCCCTGATCAGGACTGAATCCCCCCTTTACACTCAGTCTAAATGCCCCTCATCAGAACTGAATCACACCCATTACACTCAGTCTAAATGCCCCTCATGAGGACTGAAAACACACTTTACACTCAATCTAAATGCCACTCATGAGGACTGAATCCCCTCTTTACACTCAGTCTAAATGAGCCTCATGAGGACTGAATCCCCAGTTTACACTCATTCTAAATGCCCCTCATGTGGACTGAATCCCCCTTTACATTCAGTCTAAATGCCCCTTATCGGGACTAAATCCCCATTACACTCAGTCTAAATGCCCCTCATGAGGACTGAATCCCATTTATACTCAGTCTAAATGCCCCTCAGGAGGACTGATTCCCCTTTACACTCAGTCAAAATGACCCTCATAAGGAATGAATCCCCTTTACACTCAGTCTAAATGCCCCTCATGAGGACTGAATCCCCCCTTTACACTCAGTCTAAATGCCCCTCATGAGGACTGAATTCCCCGTTTACAGTAAGACTAAATGCCCCTCATGAAGACTGAATCCCCCCCTTTACACTCTGTCTAAATGAACCTCATGAGGACTAAATCCCACTTTACAGTCAGTCTAAATGACCCTCATTAAGAATGAATCCCCGCTTTTACACTCAGTCTAAATGCACCTCATTAGGACTGAATCCCCCCCTTTACACTCAGTCTAAATGCCCCTATGAGGACTGAATCCCCTTTACACTCAGTCTAAATGACCCTCATGAGGACTGAATCCACTTTACACTCAGTTTAAATGTCCCTTATGAGGACTTAATCCCCTTTATACTCAGTCTAAATGCCCTTCATGAGGACTGAATACCTCCTTTACACTCAGTCTAAATGCCCCTGATCAGGACTGAATCCCCCCTTTACACTCAGTCTAAATGCCCCTCATCAGAACTGAATCACCCCCATTACACTCAGCCTAAATGCCCGTCATGAGGACTGAAAACCCGCTTTACACTCAGTCTAAATGCCCCTTATGAGGACTGAATCCCCTCTTTACACTCACTCTAAATGTCCCTCAAGAGGACTGAATCCCCCCATTTAAACTCAGTCTAAATGCCCCTCATGAGGACTGAATCCCCCCATTACACTCAGTCTAAATGAGCCTCATGAGGATTGAATCCCCAGTTTACACTCAGTCTAAATGCCCCTCATGAGGACTGAATCCCCCTTTACATTCAGTTTAAATGCCCCTCATGGGGACTGAATCCCCATTACACTCAGTCTAAATGCCCCTCATCAGGACTGAATCCCCCCTATACACTCGGTCTAAATGCCTCTCATCAGGACTGAATCCCCCTTTTACACTCAGTCTAAATGTCCGTCATGAGGACTGAATACCCCTTTGTAATCAGTCTGAATGAGCCTCAAGAGGACTGAATCCCCCCTTTACACTCTGTCTAAATGCCCCTCATGAGGACTGATTCCCACCTTTACACTAAGTCTAAATGCCCCTGATCAGGACTGAATCCCCCCTTTACACTCAGTCTAAATGCCCCTCATCAGAACTGAATCCCTCCCTTTACACTCAGTCTAAATGCCCCTCATGAGGACTGAATACCCACTTTACACTCAGTCTAAATGCCACTCATGAGGACTGAATTCCCTCTTTACACTCAGTCTAAATGCCCCTCATGAGGACTGAATCCCCCCATTACACTCAGTCTAAATGAGCCTCATGAGGACTGAATCCCCAGTTTACACTCAGTCTAAATGCCCCTTATGAGGACTGAATCCCGTTTATACTCAGTCTAAGTGCCCCTCATGAGGACTGAATACTCCCTTTACACTCTGTCTAAATGCCCCTCATGAGGACTGAATCCCCTTTAGGTTCAGACCAAATGCCATTCATGAGGACTGAATCCCGTTTACACTCAGTGTAAATGCCCCTCATGAGGACTGAATCCCCCCTTTATACTCTGTCTAATTGCCCCGCATGAGGACTGAATTCCCATTACACTCAGTCTAAATGCCCCTCATGGGACTGATTCCCCCCTTTACACTCAGTCTAAATGCCCCTCATGAGGACTGAATCCCCTTTACACTCAGTATAAATGCCCCTCATCAGGACTGAATCCCCCCTATACACTCAGTCTAAATGCCCCTCATGAGGACTGAATACCCCCTTTACACTCAGTCTAACTGCCCTTCATGAGGACTGAATCCCCTTCACACTCAGTCTAAATGCCCCTCATCAGGACTGAATACCCTTTACACTCAGTCAAAATGCCCCTCATGAGGACTGAATCCACCTTTACACTCAGTCTAAATGCCCCTCATCAGAACTGAATCCCCCCTTTGCACTCAGTCTAAATGCCCCTCATGAGGACTGAATACCCCCTTTAAATCAGTCTAAATGCCCCTCATGAGGACTGAATCCCCTCTTTACACTCAGTCTAAATGCCCCTCATCAGGACTGAATCCCCCCTATACACTCTGTATAAATGCCTCTCATCAGGACTGAATCCCCCTTTTACACTTAGTCTAAATGCCCCTCATCAGAACTGATTCCCCATTACAGTCAGTCTAAATGCCCCTCATGAGGACTGAATCCCCTTTTTACTCAGTCTAAATGCCCCTCATGAGGACTGAATACCTCCTTTAAAGTCTGTCTAATTGCTCCTCATGAGGTCTGATTCCCCCCTTTACACTCAGTCTAAATGCCCCTCATCAGAACTGAATCACACCCATTACACTCAGTCTAAATGCCCCTCATGAGGACTGAAAACCCCTTTTACACTCAATCTAAATGCCACTCATGAGGACTGAATCCCCTCTTTACACTCAGTCTAAATGAGCCTCATTAGGACTGAATCCCCAGTTTACACTCATTCTAAATGCCCCTCATGTGGACTGATACCCCTTTACATTCAGTCTAAATACCCCTTATCGGGACTAAATCCCCATTACACTCAGTCTAAATGCCCCTCATGAGGACTGAATCCCCTTTATACTCAGTCTAAATGCCCCTCAGGAGGACTGATTCCCCTTTACACTCAGTCAAAATGACCCTCATAAGGACTGAATCCCCTTTACACTCAGTCTAAATACCCCTCATGAGGACTGAATCCCCCCTTTACACTCAGTCTAAATGCCCCTCATGAGGACTGAATTCCCCGTTTACAGTAAGACTAAATGCCCCTCATGAAGACTGAATCCCCCCCTTTACACTCTGTCTAAATGAACCTCATGAGGACTAAATCCCACTTTACAGTCAGTCTAAATGCCCCTCATTAAGAATGAACCCCGCTTTTACACTCAGTCTAAATGCACCTCATTAGGACTGAATCCCCCCCTTTACACTCAGTCTAAATGCCCCTCATGAGGACTGAATCCCCCTTTACATTCAGTTTAAATGCCCCTCATGGGGACTGAATCCCCATTACACTCAGTCTAAATGCCCCTCATCAGGACTGAATCCCCCCTATACACTCGGTCTAAATGCCTCTCATCAGGACTGAATCCTCCTTTTACACTCAGTCTAAATGCCCCTCATCAGAACTGAATCCCCATTACACTCAGTCTAAATGCCATTCATGAGGACTGAATCCCCTTTACACTCAGTGTAAATGCCCCTCATGAGGACTGATTCCCCCCTTTACACTCTGTCCAAATGCCCCACATGAGGACTGAATTCCCATTACACTCAGTCTAAATACCCCTCATGAGGACTGATTCCCCCCTTTACACTCAGTCTAAATGCCCCTCATGAGGACTGAATCCCCTTTACACTCAGTATAAATGCCCCTCATCAGGACTGAATCCCCCCTATACACTCTGTATAAATGCCTCTCATCAGGACTGAATCCCCCTTTTACACTTAGTCTAAATGCCCCTCATCAGAACTGATTCCCCATTACACTCAGTCTAAATGCCCCTCATGAGGACTGAAAACCCCTTTTACACTCAATCTAAATGCCACTCATGAGGACTGAATCCCCTCTTTACACTCAGTCTAAATGAGCCTCATTAGGACTGAATCCCCAGTTTACACTCATTCTAAATGCCCCTCATGTGGACTGATACCCCTTTACATTCAGTCTAAATACCCCTTATCGGGACTAAATCCCCATTACACTCAGTCTAAATGCCCCTCATGAGGACTGAATCCCCTTTATACTCAGTCTAAATGCCCCTCAGGAGGACTGATTCCCCTTTACACTCAGTCAAAATGACCCTCATAAGGACTGAATCCCCTTTACACTCAGTCTAAATACCCCTCATGAGGACTGAATCCCCCCTTTACACTCAGTCTAAATGCCCCTCATGAGGACTGAATTCCCCGTTTACAGTAAGACTAAATGCCCCTCATGAAGACTGAATCCCCCCCTTTACACTCTGTCTAAATGAACCTCATGAGGACTAAATCCCACTTTACAGTCAGTCTAAATGCCCCTCATTAAGAATGAACCCCGCTTTTACACTCAGTCTAAATGCACCTCATTAGGACTGAATCCCCCCCTTTACACTCAGTCTAAATGCCCCTCATGAGGACTGAATCCCCCTTTACATTCAGTTTAAATGCCCCTCATGGGGACTGAATCCCCATTACACTCAGTCTAAATGCTCCTCATCAGAACTGAATCCCCATTACACTCAGTCTAAATGCCATTCATGAGGACTGAATCCCCTTTACACTCAGTGTAAATGCCCCTCATGAGGACTGATTCCCCCCTTTACACTCTGTCCAAATGCCCCACATGAGGACTGAATTCCCATTACACTCAGTCTAAATACCCCTCATGAGGACTGATTCCCCCCTTTACACTCAGTCTAAATGCCCCTCATGAGGACTGAATCCCCTTTACACTCAGTATAAATGCCCCTCATCAGGACTGAATCCCCCCTATACACTCTGTATAAATGCCTCTCATCAGGACTGAATCCCCCTTTTACACTTAGTCTAAATGCCCCTCATCAGAACTGATTCCCCATTACACTCAGTCTAAATGCCCCTCATGAGGACTGAATCCCCTTTTCACTCAGTCTAAATGCCCCTCATGAGGACTGAATACCTCCTTTAAAGTCTGTCGAAATGCTCCTCATGAGGTCTGATTCCCCCCTTTACACTTAGTCTAAATGCCCCTGATCAGGACTGAATCCCCCCTTTACACTCAGTCTAAATGCCCCTCATCAAAACTGAATCACACCCATTACACTCAGTCTAAATGCCCCTCATGAGGACTGAAAACCCCCTTTACACTCAATCTAAATGCCACTCATGAGGACTGAATCCCCTGTTTACACTCAGTCTAAATGAGCCTCATGAGGACTGAATCCCCAGTTTACACTCATTCTAAATGCCCCTCATGTGGACTGAATCCCCCTTTACATTCAGTCTAAATGCCCCTTATCGGGACTGAATCCCCATTACACTCAGTCTAAATGCCCCTCATGAGGACTGAATCCCCTTTATACTCAGTCTAAATGCCCCTCAGGAGGACTGATTCCCCTTTACACTCAGTCAAAATGCCCCTCATAAGGACTGAATCCCCTTTACACTCAGTCTAAATGCCCCTCATGAGGACTGAATCCCCCCTTTACACTCAGTCTAAATGCCCCTCATGAGGACTGAATTCCCCGTTTACTGTAAGACTAAATGCGCCTCATGAAGACTGAATCCCCCCCTTTACACTCTGTCTAAATGAACCTCATGAGGACTAAATCCCACTTTACAGTCAGTCTAAATGCCCCTCATTAAGAATGAATCCCCGCTTTTACACTCAGTCTAAATGCACCTCATTAGGACTGAATCCCCCCTTTTACACTCAGTCTAAATGCCCCTCATGAGGACTGAATCCCCTTTACACTCAGTCTAAATGCCCCTCATGAGGACTGAATCCACTTTACACTCAGTTTAAATGCCCCTTATGAGGACTTAATCCCCTTTATACTCAGTCTAAATGCCCCTCATCAGAACTGAATCACCCCCTTTACACTCAGTCTAAATGCCCCTCATGAGGACTGAATACCCACTTTACACTCAGTCTAAAAGCCACTCATCAGGACTGAATTCCCTCTTTATACTCAGTCAAAATGCCCCTCATGAGGACTGAATCCCCCCATTACACTCAGTCTAAATGAGCCTCATGAGGACTGAATCCCAAGTTAACACTCAGTCTAAATGCCCCTCATGAGGACTGAAACCCCCTTTACATTCAGTCTAAATGCACCTCATCGGGACTGAATCCCCTTTACACTCAGTCTAAATGCCCCTCATGAGGACTGAACACCCCCTTTACAATCAGTCTAAATGCCCCTCATCAGAACTGAATCCCCATTACAGTCTAAATGCCCCTCATCAAGACTGAATCCCATTTATACTCAGTCTAAATGCCCCTCATGAGGACTGAATCCCCTTTACACTCAGTCTAAATGAGCCTCATGAGGACTGAATCCCCAGTTTACACTCATTCTAAATGCCCCTCATGTGGACTGAATCCCCCTTTACATTCAGTCTAAATGCCCCTTATCGGGACTAAATCCCCATTACACTCAGTCTAAATGCCCCTCATGAGGACTGAATCCCCTTTATACTCAGTCTAAATGCCCCTCAGGAGGACTGATTCCCCTTTACACTCAGTCAAAATGCCCCTCATAAGGACTGAATCCCCTTTACACTCAGTCTAAATGCCCCTCATGAGGACTGAATCCCCCCTTTACACTCAGTCTAAATGCCCCTCATGAGGACTGAATTCCCCGTTTACAGTAAGACTAAATGCCCCTCATGAAGACTGAATCCCCCCCTTTACACTCTGTCTAAATGAACCTCATGAGGACTAAATCCCCCCTTTTACACTCAGTCTAAATGCCCCTCATGAGGACTGAATCCCCTTTACACTCAGTCTAAATGCCCCTCATGAGGACTGAATCCACTTTACACTCAGTTTAAATGCCCCTTATGAGGACTCAATCCCCTTTATACTCAGTCTAAATGCCCTTCATGAGGACTGAATACCTCCTTTACACCCTGTCTAAATGCCCCTCATGAGGACTGATTCCCCCCTTTTCACTCAGTCTAAATGCCCCTCATCAGAACTGAATCACCCCCTTTACACTCAGTCTAAATGCCCCTCATGAGGACTGAATACCCACTTTACACTCAGTCTAAAAGCCACTCATCAGGACTGAATTCCCTCTTTATAGTCTAAATGCCCCTCATGAGGACTGAATCCCCCATTACACTCAGTGTAAATGAGCCTCATGAGGACTGAATCCCAAGTTAACACTCAGTCTAAATGCCCCTCATGAGGACTGAAACCCCCTTTATATTCAGTCTAAATGCCCCTCATCGGGACTGAATCCCCTTTACACTCAGTCTAAATGCCCCTCATGTGGACTGAACACCCCCTTTACAATCAGTCTAAATGCCCCTCATCAGAACTGAATCCCCATTACAGTCTAAATGCCCCTCATGAAGACTGAATCCCATTTATACTCAGTCTAAATGCCCCTCATGAGGACTGAATCCCCTTTACACTCAGTCTAAATGCCCCTCATGAGGACTGAATACCCCTTTATAATCAGTCTAAATGAGCCCCATGAAGTCTGAATACCCCCTTTACACTCTGTCTAAATGCCCTTCATGAGGACTGAATCCCCTTTACACTCAGTCTAAATGCCCCTCATGAGGACTGAATCCACTTTACACTCAGTATAAATGCCCCTCATCAAGAATGAAGACCCCCTTTACACTCAGTCTAAATGCCCCTCATGAGGACTGAATCCCCTTAAAAATCAGTCTAAATGCCCCTCATCAGGACTGAATACCCTTTACACTCAGTCTAAATGCCCCTCATGAGGACTGATTCCACCTTTACACTCAGTCTAAATGCCCCTCATCAGGACTGAATCCACCCTTTACACTCAGTCTAAATGCCCTTCATGAGGACTGAATACCCCCTTTTAATCAGTCTAAATGCCGCTCATGAGGACTGAATCCTCCCTTTACACTCAGTCTAAATGCCCCTCATGAGGACTGAATACACCCGTTACACTCAGTCTAAATGCCCCTCATGAGGACTGAATCCCCTCTTTACACTCAGTCTAAATGCTCCTCATCAGGACTGAATCCCCCCTATACACTCTGTATAAATGCCTCTCATCAGGACTGAATCCCCCTTTTACACTTAGTCTAAATGCCCCTCATCAGAACTGATTCCCCATTACACTCAGTCTAAATGCCCCTCATGAGGACTGAATCCCCTTTTCACTCAGTCTAAATGCCCCTCATGAGGACTGAATACCTCCTTTAAAGTCTGTCGAAATGCTCCTCATGAGGTCTGATTCCCCCCTTCACACTTAGTCTAAATGCCCCTGATCAGGACTGAATCCCCCCTTTACACTCAGTCTAAATGCCCCTCATCAAAACTGAATCACACCCATTACACTCAGTCTAAATGCCCCTCATGAGGACTGAAAACCCCCTTTACACTCAATCTAAATGCCACTCATGAGGACTGAATCCCCTCTTTACACTCAGTCTAAATGAGCCTCATGAGGACTGAATCCCCAGTTTACACTCATTCTAAATGCCCCTCATGTGGACTGAATCCCCCTTTACATTCAGTCTAAATGCCCCTTATCGGGACTAAATCCCCATTACACTCAGTCTAAATGGCCCTCATGAGGACTGAATCCCCCCATTACACTCATTCTAAATGCCCCTCATGAGGACTGAATCCCCTTTATACTCAGTCTAAATGCCCCTCAGGAGGACTGATTCCCCTTTACACTCAGTCAAAATGCCCCTCATAAGGACTGAATCCCCTTTACACTCAGTCTAAATGCCCCTCATGAGGACTGAATCCCCCCTTTACACTCAGTCTAAATGCCCCTCATGAGGACTGAATTCCCCGTTTACAGTAAGACTAAATGCCCCTCATGAAGACTGAATCCCCCCCTTTACACTCTGTCTAAATGAACCTCGTGAGGACTAAATCCCACTTTACAGTCAGTCTAAATGCCCCTCATTAAGAATGAATCCCCGCTTTTACACTCAGTCTAAATGCACCTCATTAGGACTGAATCCCCCCTTTTACACTCAGTCTAAATGCCCCTCATGAGGACTGAATCCCCTTTACACTCAGTCTAAATGCCCCTCATGAGGACTGAATCCACTTTACACTCAGTTTAAATGCCCCTTATGAGGACTTAATCCCCTTTATACTCAGTCTAAATGCCCTTCATGAGGACCGAATACCTCCTTTACACCCTGTCTAAATGCCCCTCATGAGGACTGATTCCCCCCTTTTCACTCAGTCTAAATGCCCCTCATCAGAACTGAATCACCCCCTTTACACTCAGTCTAAATGCCCCTCATGAGGACTGAATACCCACTTTACACTCAGTCTAAAAGCCACTCATCAGGACTGAATTCCCTCTTTATACTCAGTCTAAATGCCCCTCATGAGGACTGAATCCCCCATTACACTCAGTCTAAATGAGCCTCATGAGGACTGAATCCCAAGTTAACACTCAGTCTAAATGCCCCTCATGAGGACTGAAACCCCCTTTACATTCAGTCTAAATGCCCCTCATCGGGACTGAATCCCCTTTACACTCAGTCTAAATGCCCCTCATGAGGACTGAACACCCCCTTTACAATCAGTCTAAATGCCCCTCATCAGAACTGAATCCCCATTACAGTCTAAATGCCCCTCATGAAGACTGAATCCCATTTATACTCAGTCTAAATGCCCCTCATGAGGACTGAATCCCCTTTACACTCAGTCTAAATGCCCCTCATGAGGACTAAATCCCCCCTTTTACACTCAGTCTAAATGCCCCTCATGAGGACTGAATCCCCTTTACACTCAGTCTAAATGCCCCTCATGAGGACTGAATCCACTTTACACTCAGTTTAAATGCCCCTTATGAGGACTCAATCCCCTTTATACTCAGTCTAAATGCCCTTCATGAGGACTGAATACTTCCTTTACACCCTGTCTAAATGCCCCTCATGAGGACTGATTCCCCCCTTTTCACTCAGTCTAAATGCCCCTCATCAGAACTGAATCACCCCCTTTACACTCAGTCTAAATGCCCCTCATGAGGACTGAATACCCACTTTACACTCAGTCTAAAAGCCACTCATCAGGACTGAATTCCCTCTTTATAGTCTAAATGCCCCTCATGAGGACTGAATCCCCCATTACACTCAGTCTAAATGAGCCTCATGAGGACTGAATCCCAAGTTAACACTCAGTCTAAATGCCCCTCATGAGGACTGAAACCCCCTTTATATTCAGTCTAAATGCCCCTCATCGGGACTGAATCCCCTTTACACTCAGTCTAAATGCCCCTCATGTGGACTGAACACCCCCTTTACAATCAGTCTAAATGCCCCTCATCAGAACTGAATCCCCATTACAGTCTAAATGCCCCTCATGAAGACTGAATCCCATTTATACTCAGTCTAAATGCCCCTCATGAGGACTGAATCCCCTTTACACTCAGTCTAAATGCCCCTCATGAGGACTGAATACCCCTTTATAATCAGTCTAAATGAGCCCCATGAAGTCTGAATACCCCCTTTACACTCTGTCTAAATGCCCTTCATGAGGACTGAATCCCCTTTACACTCAGTCTAAATGCCCCTCATGAGGACTGAATCCACTTTACACTCAGTATAAATGCCCCTCATCAAGAATGAAGACCCCCTTTACACTCAGTCTAAATGCCCCTCATGAGGACTGAATCCCCTTAAAAATCAGTCTAAATGCCCCTCATCAGGACTGAATACCCTTTACACTCAGTCTAAATGCCCCTCATGAGGACTGATTCCACCTTTACACTCAGTCTAAATGCCCCTCATCAGGACTGAATCCACCCTTTACACTCAGTCTAAATGCCCTTCATGAGGACTGAATACCCCCTTTTAATCAGTCTAAATGCCGCTCATGAGGACTGAATCCTCCCTTTACACTCAGTCTAAATGCCCCTCATGAGGACTGAATCCCCTCTTTACACTCAGTCTAAATGCTCCTCATCAGGACTGAATCCCCCCTATACACTCTGTATAAATGCCTCTCATCAGGACTGAATCCCCCTTTTACACTTAGTCTAAATGCCCCTCATCAGAACTGATTCCCCATTACACTCAGTCTAAATGCCCCTCATGAGGACTGAATCCCCTTTTCACTCAGTCTAAATGCCCCTCATGAGGACTGAATACCTCCTTTAAAGTCTGTCGAAATGCTCCTCATGAGGTCTGATTCCCCCCTTCACACTTAGTCTAAATGCCCCTGATCAGGACTGAATCCCCCCTTTACACTCAGTCTAAATGCCCCTCATCAAAACTGAATCACACCCATTACACTCAGTCTAAATGCCCCTCATGAGGACTGAAAACCCCCTTTACACTCAATCTAAATGCCACTCATGAGGACTGAATCCCCTCGTTACACTCAGTCTAAATGAGCCTCATGAGGACTGAATCCCCAGTTTACACTCATTCTAAATGCCCCTCATGTGGACTGAATCCCCCTTTACATTCAGTCTAAATGCCCCTTATCGGGACTAAATCCCCATTACACTCAGTCTAAATGGCCCTAATGAGGACTGAATCCCCCCATTACACTCATTCTAAATGCCCCTCATGAGGACTGAATTTCCTTTATACTCAGTCTAAATGCCCCTCAGGAGGACTGATTCCCCTTTACACTCAGTCAAAATGCCCCTCATAAGGACTGAATCCCCTTTACACTCAGTCTAAATGCCCCTCATGAGGACTGAATCCCCCCTTTACACTCAGTCTAAATGCCCCTCATGAGGACTGAATTCCCCGTTTACAGTAAGACTAAATGCCCCTCATGAAGACTGAATCCCCCCCTTTACACTCTGTCTAAATGAACCTCGTGAGGACTAAATCCCACTTTACAGTCAGTCTAAATGCCCCTCATTAAGAATGAATCCCCGCTTTTACACTCAGTCTAAATGCCCCTCATGAGGACTGATTCCCCCCTTTTCACTCAGTCTAAATGCCCCTCATCAGAACTGAATCACCCCCTTTACACTCAGTCTAAATGCCCCTCATGAGGACTGAATACCCACTTTACACTCAGTCTAAAAGCCACTCATCAGGACTGAATTCCCTCTTTATACTCAGTCTAAATGCCCCTCATGAGGACTGAATCCCCCATTACACTCAGTCTAAATGAGCCTCATGAGGACTGAATCCCAAGTTAACACTCAGTCTAAATGCCCCTCATGAGGACTGAAACCCCCTTTACATTCAGTCTAAATGCCCCTCATCGGGACTGAATCCCCTTTACACTCAGTCTAAATGCCCCTCATGAGGACTGAACACCCCCTTTACAATCAGTCTAAATGCCCCTCATCAGAACTGAATCCCCATTACAGTCTAAATGCCCCTCATGAAGACTGAATCCCATTTATACTCAGTCTAAATGCCCCTCATGAGGACTGAATCCCCTTTACACTCAGTCTAAATGCCCCTCATGAGGACTAAATCCCCCCTTTTACACTCAGTCTAAATGCCCCTCATGAGGACTGAATCCCCTTTACACTCAGTCTAAATGCCCCTCATGAGGACTGAATCCACTTTACACTCAGTTTAAATGCCCCTCATGAGGACTGAATTCCCCGTTTACAGTAAGACTAAATGCCCCTCATGAAGACTGAATCCCCCCCTTTACACTCTGTCTAAATGAACCTCATGAGGACCAAATCCCACTTTACAGTCAGTCTAAATGCCCCTCATTAAGAATGAATCCCCGCTTTTACACTCAGTCTAAATGCACCTCATTAGGACTGAATCCCCCCTTTTACACTCAGTCTAAATGCCCCTCATGAGGACTGAATCCCCTTTACACTCAGTCTAAATGCCCCTCATGAGGACTGAATCCACTTTACACTCAGTTTAAATGCCCCTTATGAGGACTTAATCCCCTTTATACTCAGTCTAAATGCCCTTCATGAGGACCGAATACCTCCTTTACACCCTGTCTAAATGCCCCTCATGAGGACTGATTCCCCCCTTTTCACTCAGTCTAAATGCCCCTCATCAGAACTGAATCACCCCCTTTACACTCAGTCTAAATGCCCCTCATGAGGACTGAATACCCACTTTACACTCAGTCTAAAAGCCACTCATCAGGACTGAATTCCCTCTTTATACTCAGTCTAAATGCCCCTCATGAGGACTGAATCCCCCATTACACTCAGTCTAAATGAGCCTCATGAGGACTGAATCCCAAGTTAACACTCAGTCTAAATGCCCCTCATGAGGACTGAAACCCCCTTTACATTCAGTCTAAATGCCCCTCATCGGGACTGAATCCCCTTTACACTCAGTCTAAATGCCCCTCATGAGGACTGAACACCCCCTTTACAATCAGTCTAAATGCCCCTCATCAGAACTGAATCCCCATTACAGTCTAAATGCCCCTCATGAAGACTGAATCCCATTTATACTCAGTCTAAATGCCCCTCATGAGGACTGAATCCCCTTTACACTCAGTCTAAATGCCCCTCATGAGGACTGAATACCCCTTTATAATCAGTCTAAATGAGCCCCATGAAGTCTGAATACCCCCTTTACACTCTGTCTAAATGCCCTTCATGAGGACTGAATCCCCTTTACACTCAGTCTAAATGCCCCTCATGAGGACTGAATCCACTTCACACTCAGTATAAATGCCCCTCATCAAGAATGAAGACCCCCTTTACACTCAGTCTAAATGCCCCTCATGAGGACTGAATCCCCTTAAAAATCAGTCTAAATGCCCCTCATCAGGACTGAATACCCTTTACACTCAGTCTAAATGCCCCTCATGAGGACTGATTCCACCTTTACACTCAGTCTAAATGCCCCTCATCAGGACTGAATCCACCCTTTACACTCAGTCTAAATGCCCTTCATGAGGACTGAATACCCCCTTTTAATCAGTCTAAATGCCGCTCATGAGGACTGAATCCTCCCTTTACACTCAGTCTAAATGCCCCTAATGAGGACTGAATCCCCATTACACTCAGTGTAAATGCCCCTCATGAGGACTGAATCCCCTCTTTAGTCAGTCTAAATGCCCCTCATGAGAACTGAATACCCCCTTTACACTCAGTCTAAATGCCCCTCAAGAGGACTGAATCCACTTTACACTCAGTCTAAATGCCCCTCATGAGGACTGATTCCCCTATTTACACTCAGTCTAAATGCCCCTCATGAGGACTGAATACCCATTACACTCAGTCTAAATGCCCCGCATGAGAACTGAATACCCCCTTTACACTCAGTCTAAATGACCCTCATGAGGACTGAATACGCCGTTTACACTCAGTCTAAATGAGCCTCATGAGGATGATTCCCCACTACACGCTGTCTAAATGCCCCTCGTGAGGACTGAATCCCCTGTACACTCAGTCTAAATGCCCCTCATGAGGACTGAATCCCCTTTACACTCAGACTAAATGCCCCTCATGTGGACAGAATCCACTTTACACTCAGTCTAAATGCCCATAATGAGGACTGAATCCACTTTACACTCAGTCTAAATGCCCCTCATGAGGACTGATTCCCCCCTTTACACTCAGTCTAAATGCCCCTCATGAGGACTGAATCCTCTTTACACTCAGTCTAAATGCCCCTCATCAGGACTGAATATCCCCGTTACACTTAGTCTAAATGCCCCTCATGAGGACTGAATACCCCCTTTACACCCAGTCTAAATGCCCCTCATGAGGACTGAATCCACTTTACACTCAGTCTAAATGCCCCTCATGAGGACTGAATCCACCCTTTACACTCAGTCTAAATGCCCCTCATGAGGACTGAATCCACTTCACACTCAGTCTAAATGCCCCTCATGAGGACTGAATCCACTTTACACTCAGTCTAAATTCCCCTCATGAGGACTGATTCCCCCCTTTACACTCAGTCTAAATGCCCTTCATGAGGACTGAATCCCCTTTACACTCAGTCTAAATGCCCCTCATCAGGACTGAATACCCTTAACACTCAGTCTAAATGCCCCTCATGCGGACTGAATCCACCTGTACACTCAGTCTAAATGCCCCCCATGAGGACTGAATCCTCCCTTTACACTCAGTCTAAATGCCCCTCATGAGTACTGAATACCCATTTCACTCAGTGTAAATGCCCCTCATGAGGACTGAATACCCCCTTTACACCCAGTCTAAATGCCCCTCATGAGGACTGAATCCACTTTACACTCAGTCTAAATGCCCCTCATGAGGACTGAATCCACCCTTTACACTCAGTCTAAATGCCCCTCATGAGGACTGAATCCACTTCACACTCAGTCTAAATGCCCCTCATGAGGTCTGAATCCACTTTACACTCAGTCTAAATTCCCCTCATGAGGACTGATTCCCCCCTTTACACTCAGTCTAAATGCCCTTCATGAGGACTGAATCCCCTTTACACTCAGTCTAAATGCCCCTCATCACGACTGAATACCCTTTACACTCAGTCTAAATGCCCCTCATGCGGACTGAATCCAACTGTACACTCAGTCTAAATGCCCCCCATGAGGACTGAATCCTCCCTTTACACTCAGTCTAAATGCCCCTCATGAGTACTGAATACCCATTTCACTCAGTGTAAATGCCCCTCATGAGGACTGAATCCCCTCTTTACACTCAGTCTAAATGCCCCTCATGAGGACTGAATACCCCCTTTACACTCAGACTAAATGCCCCTCATGAGGACTGAATCCCCCCCCCTTTACTCTCAGTCTAAATGTCCGTCATGAGGACTGAATACTCCTTTATAATCAGTCTAAATGCCCCTCATGAGAACTGAATGCCCCCTTTACACTCAGTCTAAATGCCCCTCATGAGGACTGAATACCCCCTTTACACTCAGTCTAAATGCCCCGCATGAGGACTGAATCCCGCCCCTTTACTCTCAGTCTAAATGTCCGTCATGAGGACTGAATCCCCCCTTTAAACTCAGTCTAAATGCCCCTCATCAGGACTGAATCCCCCACTTTACACTCAGTCTAAAGGCCCCTCATCAGAACTGAATATCCCCCTTTACACTCAGTATAAATGCCCCTCATGAGGACTGAATCCCCTTTACACTCAGTGTAAATGCCCTTCATGAGGACTGAATCCCCCCTTTACACTCAGTCTAAATGCCCCTCATGAGGACTGAATCCACTTTACACTCAGTTTAAATGAGCCTCATGAGGACTGAATCCCCCCTTTACACTCAGTCTAAATGCCCCTCATGAGGACTGAATCCACTTTACACTCAGTCTAAATGCCCCTCATGAGGACTGATTCCCCCCTTTACACTCAGTCTAAATGCCCTTCATGAGGACTGAATCCCCTTTACACTCAGTCTAAATGCCCCTAATGCGGACTGATTCCACCTGTACACTCAGTCTAAATGCCCCCCATGAGGACTGAATCCTCTTTTTATACTCAGTCTAAATGCCCCTCATGAGTACTGAATACCGATTATACTCAGTGTAAATGCCCCTCATGAGGACTGAATCCCCTCTTTACACTCAGTCTAAATGCCCCTCATGAGGACTGAATACCCCCTTTACACTCAGACTAAATGCCCCTCATGAGGACTGAATCCCCCCCCCTTTACTCTCAGTCTAAATGTCCGTCATGAGGACTGAATACCCGTTTATAGTCAGTCTAAATGCCCCTCATGAGAACTGAATACTCTTTACACTCAGTCTAAATGCCCCTCATGCGGACTGATTCCACCTGTACACTCAGTCTAAATGCCCCCCATGAGGACTGAATCCACCTTTTATACTCAGTCTAAATGCCCCTCATGAGTACTGAATACCCATTACACTCATTGTAAATGCCCCTCATGAGGACTGAATCCCCTCTTTACACTCAGTCTAAATGCCCCTCATGAGGAGTGAATACCCCCTTTACACTCAGACTAAATGCCCCTCATGAGGACTGAATCCCGCCCCTTTACTCTCAGTCTAAATGTCCCTCATGAGGACTGAATCCCCCCTTTACACTCAGTCTAAAGGCCCCTCATCAGAACTGAATCACCCCCTTTACACTCAGTATAAATGCCCCTCATGAGGACTGAATCCCCTTTACACAGTGTAAATGCCCCTCATGAGGACTGAATCCCCCCTTTACACTCAGTCTAAATGCCCCTCATGAGGACTGAATCCACTTTACACTCAGTCTAAATGCCCCTCATGAGGACTGAATCCCCCCTTTACACTCAGTCTAAATGCCCTTCATGAGGACTGAATCCCCTTTACACTCAGTCTAAATGCCCCTCATCAGGACTGAATACCCTTTACACTCAGTCTATATGCCCCTCATGCGGACTGATTCCACCTGTACACTCAGTCTAAATGCCCCCCATGAGGACTGAATCCTCCTTTTACACTCAGTCTAAATGCCCCTCATGAGTACTGAATACCCATTACACTCAGTGTAAATGCCCCTGATGAGGACTGAATCCCCTCTTTACACTCAGTCTAAATGCCCCTCATGAGGACTGAATACCCCCTTTACACTCAGACTAAATGCCCCTCATGAGGACTGAATCCCCCCCCTTTACTCTCAGTCTAAATGTCCGTCATGAGGACTGAATACTCCTTTATAATCAGTCTAAATGCCCCTCATGAGAACTGAATACCCCCTTTACACTCAGTCTAAATGCCCCTCATGAGGACTGAATACCCCCTTATACTCAGACTAAATGCCCCTCATGAGGACTGAATCCCACCCCTTTACTCTCAGTCTAAATGTCCGTCATGAGGACTGAATCCCCCCTTTACACTCAGTCTAAATGCCCCTCATCAGGACTGAATCCCCCACTTTACACACAGTCTAAAAGCCGCTCATGAGGACTGAATTCCCTCTTTACACTCAGTCTAAATGCCCCTCATGAGGACTGAATCCCATTACACTCAGTCTAAATGAGCCTCATGAGGACTGAATCCCCAGTTTACACTCAGTCTAAATGCCCCTCATGAGGTCTGAATCCCCCTTTACATTCAGTCTGAAAGCCCCTCATCGGGACTGAATCCCCTTTACACTCAGTCTAAATGCCCCTCATCAGGACTGCATCCCCCCCTAAACACGCAGTCTAAATGCCCCTCATCAGAACTGAATCCACATTACACTCAGTCTAAATGCCCCTCATGAAGACTGAATCCCATTTACACTCAGTCTAAATGCCCCTCATGAGGACTGAATCCCCCACTTTACACTCAGTCTAAATGTCCGTCATGAGGACTGAATAGACCCTTTACACTCAGTCTAAATGCCCCTCATGAGGACTGAATCCACTTTACACTCAGTCTAAATGCCCCTCATGAGTACTGATTTCCCCCTTTACACTCAGACTAAATGCCCCTCATGAGGACTGAATCCTCTTTACACTCAGTATAAATGCCCCTTATCAGGACTGAATACCCCCTTTACACTCAGTCTAAATGCCCCTCATGAGGACTGAATCCCCTTTACACTCAGTCTAAATGCCCCTCATCAGGACTGAATACCATTTACACTCAGTCTAAATGCCCCTCATCAGGACTGAATCCCCCCTTTACACTCAGTCTAAATGCCCATCATGAGGACTGAATACCCCCTTTTAATCAGTCTAAATGCCCCTCATGAGGACTGAATCGTCCCTTTACACTCAGTCTAAATGCCCCTCATGAGGACTGAATCCCTATTACACTCAGTGTAAATGCCCCTCATGAGGACTGAATCCCCTCTTTACACTCAGTCTAAATGCCCCTCATGAGAACTGCATACCCCCTTTACACTCAGTCTAAATGCCCCACATGCAGACTGATTCCACCTGTACACTCAGTCTAAATGCCCCCCATGAGGACTGAATCCTCCCTTTACACTCAGTCTAAATGCCCCTCATGAGTACTGAATACCCATTACACTCAGTGTAAATGCCCCTCATGAGGACTGAATCCCCTCTTTACACTCAGTCTAAATGCCCCTCATGAGGACTGAATACCCCCTTTACACTCAGACTAAATGCCCCTCATGAGGACTGAATCCCCCCCCTTTACTCTCAGTCTAAATGTCCGTCATGAGGACTGAATCCCCTCTTTACACTCAGTCTAAATGCTCCTCATCAGGACTGAATCCCCCCTATACACTCTGTATAAATGCCTCTCATCAGGACTGAATCCCCCTTTTACACTTAGTCTAAATGCCCCTCATCAGAACTGATTCCCCATTACACTCAGTCTAAATGCCCCTCATGAGGACTGAATCCCCTTTTCACTCAGTCTAAATGCCCCTCATGAGGACTGAATACCTCCTTTAAAGTCTGTCGAAATGCTCCTCATGAGGTCTGATTCCCCCCTTCACACTTAGTCTAAATGCCCCTGATCAGGACTGAATCCCCCCTTTACACTCAGTCTAAATGCCCCTCATCAAAACTGAATCACACCCATTACACTCAGTCTAAATGCCCCTCATGAGGACTGAAAACCCCCTTTACACTCAATCTAAATGCCACTCATGAGGACTGAATCCCCTCTTTACACTCAGTCTAAATGAGCCTCATGAGGACTGAATCCCCAGTTTACACTCATTCTAAATGCCCCTCATGTGGACTGAATCCCCCTTTACATTCAGTCTAAATGCCCCTTATCGGGACTAAATCCCCATTACACTCAGTCTAAATGGCCCTCATGAGGACTGAATCCCCCCATTACACTCATTCTAAATGCCCCTCATGAGGACTGAATCCCCTTTACACTCAGTCTAAATGCCCCTCATCAGGACTGAATACCATTTACACTCAGTCTAAATGCCCCTCATCAGGACTGAATCCCCCCTTTACACTCAGTCTAAATGCCCATCATGAGGACTGAATACCCCCTTTTAATCAGTCTAAATGCCCCTCATGAGGACTGAATCGTCCCTTTACACTCAGTCTAAATGCCCCTCATGAGGACTGAATCCCTATTACACTCAGTGTAAATGCCCCTCATGAGGACTGAATCCCCTCTTTACACTCAGTCTAAATGCCCCTCATGAGAACTGCATACCCCCTTTACACTCAGTCTAAATGCCCCACATGCAGACTGATTCCACCTGTACACTCAGTCTAAATGCCCCCCATGAGGACTGAATCCTCCCTTTACACTCAGTCTAAATGCCCCTCATGAGTACTGAATACCCATTACACTCAGTGTAAATGCCCCTCATGAGGACTGAATCCCCTCTTTACACTCAGTCTAAATGCCCCTCATGAGGACTGAATACCCCCTTTACACTCAGACTAAATGCCCCTCATGAGGACTGAATCCCCCCCCCCTTTACTCTCAGTCTAAATGTCCGTCATGAGGACTGAATCCCCTCTTTACACTCAGTCTAAATGCTCCTCATCAGGACTGAATCCCCCCTATACACTCTGTATAAATGCCTCTCATCAGGACTGAATCCCCCTTTTACACTTAGTCTAAATGCCCCTCATCAGAACTGATTCCCCATTACACTCAGTCTAAATGCCCCTCATGAGGACTGAATCCCCTTTTCACTCAGTCTAAATGCCCCTCATGAGGACTGAATACCTCCTTTAAAGTCTGTCGAAATGCTCCTCATGAGGTCTGATTCCCCCCTTCACACTTAGTCTAAATGCCCCTGATCAGGACTGAATCCCCCCTTTACACTCAGTCTAAATGCCCCTCATCAAAACTGAATCACACCCATTACACTCAGTCTAAATGCCCCTCATGAGGACTGAAAACCCCCTTTACACTCAATCTAAATGCCACTCATGAGGACTGAATCCCCTCTTTACACTCAGTCTAAATGAGCCTCATGAGGACTGAATCCCCAGTTTACACTCATTCTAAATGCCCCTCATGTGGACTGAATCCCCCTTTACATTCAGTCTAAATGCCCCTTATCGGGACTAAATCCCCATTACACTCAGTCTAAATGGCCCTCATGAGGACTGAATCCCCCCATTACACTCATTCTAAATGCCCCTCATGAGGACTGAATCCCCTTTATACTCAGTCTAAATGCCCCTCAGGAGGACTGATTCCCCTTTACACTCAGTCAAAATGCCCCTCATAAGGACTGAATCCCCTTTACACTCAGTCTAAATGCCCCTCATGAGGACTGAATCCCCCCTTTACACTCAGTCTAAATGCCCCTCATGAGGACTGAATTCCCCGTTTACAGTAAGACTAAATGCCCCTCATGAAGACTGAATCCCCCCCTTTACACTCTGTCTAAATGAACCTCATGAGGACTAAATCCCACTTTACAGTCAGTCTAAATGCCCCTCATTAAGAATGAATCCCCGCTTTTACACTCAGTCTAAATGCACCTCATTAGGACTGAATACCGATTATACTCAGTGTAAATGCCCCTCATGAGGACTGAATCCCCTCTTTACACTCAGTCTAAATGCCCCTCATGAGGACTGAATACCCCCTTTACACTCAGACTAAATGCCCCTCATGAGGACTGAATCCCCCCCCCTTTACTCTCAGTCTAAATGTCCGTCATGAGGACTGAATACCCGTTTATAATCAGTCTAAATGCCCCTCATGAGAACTGAATACTCTTTACACTCAGTCTAAATGCCCCTCATGCGGACTGATTCCACCTGTACACTCAGTCTAAATGCCCCCCATGAGGACTGAATCCACCTTTTATACTCAGTCTAAATGCCCCTCATGAGTACTGAATACCCATTACACTCATTGTAAATGCTCCTCATGAGGACTGAATCCCCTCTTTACACTCAGTCTAAATGCCCCTCATGAGGAGTGAATACCCCCTTTACACTCAGACTAAATGCCCCTCATGAGGACTGAATCCCGCCCCTTTACTCTCAGTCTAAATGTCCCTCATGAGGACTGAATCCCCCCTTTACACTCAGTCTAAAGGCCCCTCATCAGAACTGAATCACCCCCTTTACACTCAGTATAAATGCCCCTCATGAGGACTGAATCCCCTTTACACAGTGTAAATGCCCCTCATGAGGACTGAATCCCCCCTTTACACTCAGTCTAAATGCCCCTCATGAGGACTGAATACACTTTACACTCAGTCTAAATGCCCCTCATGAGGACTGAATCCCCCCTTTACACTCAGTCTAAATGCCCTTCATGAGGACTGAATCCCCTTTACACTCAGTCTAAATGCCCCTCATCAGGACTGAATACCCTTTACACTCAGTCTAAATGCCCCTCATGCGGACTGATTCCACCTGTACACTCAGTCTAAATGCCCCCCATGAGGACTGAATCCTCCTTTTACACTCAGTCTAAATGCCCCTCATGAGTACTGAATACCCATTACACTCAGTGTAAATGCCCCTCATGAGGACTGAATCCCCTCTTTACACTCAGTCTAAATGCCCCTCATGAGGACTGAATACCCCCTTTACACTCAGACTAAATGCCCCTCATGAGGACTGAATCCCCCCCCTTTACTCTCAGTCTAAATGTCCGTCATGAGGACTGAATACTCCTTTATAATCAGTCTAAATGCCCCTCATGAGAACTGAATACCCCCTTTACACAGTCTAAATGCCCCTCATGAGGACTGAATACCCCCTTATACTCAGACTAAATGCCCCTCATGAGGACTGAATCCCACCCCTTTACTCTCAGTCTAAATGTCCGTCATGAGGACTGAATCCCCCCTTTACACTCAGTCTAAATGCCCCTCATCAGGACTGAATCCCCCACTTTACACACAGTCTAAAAGCCGCTCATGAGGACTGAATTCCCTCTTTACACTCAGTCTAAATGCCCCTCATGAGGACTGAATCCCATTACACTCAGTCTAAATGAGCCTCATGAGGACTGAATCCCCAGTTTACACTCAGTCTAAATGCCCCTCATGAGGTCTGAATCCCCCTTTACATTCAGTCTGAAAGCCCCTCATCGGGACTGAATCCCCTTTACACTCAGTCTAAATGCCCCTCATCAGGACTGCATCCCCCCCTAAACACGCAGTCTAAATGCCCCTCATCAGAACTGAATCCACATTACACTCAGTCTAAATGCCCCTCATGAAGACTGAATCCCATTTACACTCAGTCTAAATGCCCCTCATGAGGACTGAATCCCCCACTTTACACTCAGTCTAAATGTCCGTCATGAGGACTGAATAGACCCTTTACACTCAGTCTAAATGCCCCTCATGAGGACTGAATCCACTTTACACTCAGTCTAAATGCCCCTCATGAGTACTGATTTCCCCCTTTACACTCAGACTAAATGCCCCTCATGAGGACTGAATCCTCTTTACACTCAGTATAAATGCCCCTTATCAGGACTGAATACCCCCTTTACACTCAGTCTAAATGCCCCTCATGAGGACTGAATCCCCTTTACACTCAGTCTAAATGCCCCTCATCAGGACTGAATACCATTTACACTCAGTCTAAATGCCCCTCATCAGGACTGAATCCCCCCTTTACACTCAGTCTAAATGCCCATCATGAGGACTGAATACCCCCTTTTAATCAGTCTAAATGCCCCTCATGAGGACTGAATCGTCCCTTTACACTCAGTCTAAATGCCCCTCATGAGGACTGAATCCCTATTACACTCAGTGTAAATGCCCCTCATGAGGACTGAATCCCCTCTTTACACTCAGTCTAAATGCCCCTCATGAGAACTGCATACCCCCTTTACACTCAGTCTAAATGCCCCACATGCAGACTGATTCCACCTGTACACTCAGTCTAAATGCCCCCCATGAGGACTGAATCCTCCCTTTACACTCAGTCTAAATGCCCCTCATGAGTACTGAATACCCATTACACTCAGTGTAAATGCCCCTCATGAGGACTGAATCCCCTCTTTACACTCAGTCTAAATGCCCCTCATGAGGACTGAATACCCCCTTTACACTCAGACTAAATGCCCCTCATGAGGACTGAATCCCCCCCCTTTACTCTCAGTCTAAATGTCCGTCATGAGGACTGAATCCCCTCTTTACACTCAGTCTAAATGCTCCTCATCAGGACTGAATCCCCCCTATACACTCTGTATAAATGCCTCTCATCAGGACTGAATCCCCCTTTTACACTTAGTCTAAATGCCCCTCATCAGAACTGATTCCCCATTACACTCAGTCTAAATGCCCCTCATGAGGACTGAATCCCCTTTTCACTCAGTCTAAATGCCCCTCATGAGGACTGAATACCTCCTTTAAAGTCTGTCGAAATGCTCCTCATGAGGTCTGATTCCCCCCTTCACACTTAGTCTAAATGCCCCTGATCAGGACTGAATCCCCCCTTTACACTCAGTCTAAATGCCCCTCATCAAAACTGAATCACACCCATTACACTCAGTCTAAATGCCCCTCATGAGGACTGAAAACCCCCTTTACACTCAATCTAAATGCCACTCATGAGGACTGAATCCCCTCTTTACACTCAGTCTAAATGAGCCTCATGAGGACTGAATCCCAGTTTACACTCATTCTAAATGCCCCTCATGTGGAACTGAATCCCCCTTTACATTCAGTCTAAATGCCCCTTATCGGGACTAAATCCCCATTACACTCAGTCTAAATGGCCCTCATGAGGACTGAATCCCCCCATTACACTCATTCTAAATGCCCCTCATGAGGACTGAATCCCCTTTACACTCAGTCTAAATGCCCCTCATCAGGACTGAATACCATTTACACTCAGTCTAAATGCCCTCATCAGGACTGAATCCCCCCTTTACACTCAGTCTAAATGCCCATCATGAGGACTGAATACCCCCTTTTAATCAGTCTAAATGCCCCTCATGAGGACTGAATCGTCCCTTTACACTCAGTCTAAATGCCCCTCATGAGGACTGAATCCCTATTACACTCAGTGTAAATGCCCCTCATGAGGACTGAATCCCCTCTTTACACTCAGTCTAAATGCCCCTCATGAGAACTGCATACCCCCTTTACACTCAGTCTAAATGCCCCACATGCAGACTGATTCCACTGTACACTCAGTCTAAATGCCCCCCATGAGGACTGAATCCTCCCTTTACACTCAGTCTAAATGCCCCTCATGAGTACTGAATACCCATTACACTCAGTGTAAATGCCCCTCATGAGGACTGAATCCCCTCTTTACACTCAGTCTAAATGCCCCTCATGAGGACTGAATACCCCCTTTACACTCAGACTAAATGCCCCTCATGAGGACTGAATCCCCCCCCCTTTACTCTCAGTCTAAATGTCCGTCATGAGGACTGAATCCCCTCTTTACACTCAGTCTAAATGCTCCTCATCAGGACTGAATCCCCCCTATACACTCTGTATAAATGCCTCTCATCAGGACTGAATCCCCCTTTTACACTTAGTCTAAATGCCCCTCATCAGAACTGATTCCCCATTACACTCAGTCTAAATGCCCCTCATGAGGACTGAATCCCCTTTTCACTCAGTCTAAATGCCCCTCATGAGGACTGAATACCTCCTTTAAAGTCTGTCGAAATGCTCCTCATGAGGTCTGATTCCCCCCTTCACACTTAGTCTAAATGCCCCTGATCAGGACTGAATCCCCCCTTTACACTCAGTCTAAATGCCCCTCATCAAACTGAATCACACCCATTACACTCAGTCTAAATGCCCCTCATGAGGACTGAAAACCCCCTTTACACTCAATCTAAATGCCACTCATGAGGACTGAATCCCCTCTTTACACTCAGTCTAAATGAGCCTCATGAGGACTGAATCCCCAGTTTACACTCATTCTAAATGCCCCTCATGTGGACTGAATCCCCCTTTACATTCAGTCTAAATGCCCCTTATCGGGACTAAATCCCCATTACACTCAGTCTAAATGGCCCTCATGAGGACTGAATCCCCCCATTACACTCATTCTAAATGCCCTCATGAGGACTGAATCCCCTTTATACTCAGTCTAAATGCCCCTCAGGAGGACTGATTCCCCTTTACACTCAGTCAAAATGCCCCTCATAAGGACTGAATCCCCTTTACACTCAGTCTAAATGCCCCTCATGAGGACTGAATCCCCCCTTTACACTCAGTCTAAATGCCCCTCATGAGGACTGAATTCCCCGTTTACAGTAAGACTAAATGCCCCTCATGAAGACTGAATCCCCCCCTTTACACTCTGTCTAAATGAACCTCATGAGGACTAAATCCCACTTTACAGTCAGTCTAAATGCCCCTCATTAAGAATGAATCCCCGCTTTTACACTCAGTCTAAATGCACCTCATTAGGACTGAATACCGATTATACTCAGTGTAAATGCCCCTCATGAGGACTGAATCCCCTCTTTACACTCAGTCTAAATGCCCCTCATGAGGACTGAATACCCCCTTTACACTCAGACTAAATGCCCCTCATGAGGACTGAATCCCCCCCCCTTTACTCTCAGTCTAAATGTCCGTCATGAGGACTGAATACCCGTTTATAATCAGTCTAAATGCCCCTCATGAGAACTGAATACTCTTTACACTCAGTCTAAATGCCCCTCATGCGGACTGATTCCACCTGTACACTCAGTCTAAATGCCCCCCATGAGGACTGAATCCACCTTTTATACTCAGTCTAAATGCCCCTCATGAGTACTGAATACCCATTACACTCATTGTAAATGCTCCTCATGAGGACTGAATCCCCTCTTTACACTCAGTCTAAATGCCCCTCATGAGGAGTGAATACCCCCTTTACACTCAGACTAAATGCCCCTCATGAGGACTGAATCCCGCCCCTTTACTCTCAGTCTAAATGTCCCTCATGAGGACTGAATCCCCCCTTTACACTCAGTCTAAAGGCCCCTCATCAGAACTGAATCACCCCCTTTACACTCAGTATAAATGCCCCTCATGAGGACTGAATCCCCTTTACACAGTGTAAATGCCCCTCATGAGGACTGAATCCCCCCTTTACACTCAGTCTAAATGCCCCTCATGAGGACTGAATACACTTTACACTCAGTCTAAATGCCCCTCATGAGGACTGAATCCCCCCTTTACACTCAGTCTAAATGCCCTTCATGAGGACTGAATCCCCTTTACACTCAGTCTAAATGCCCCTCATCAGGACTGAATACCCTTTACACTCAGTCTAAATGCCCCTCATGCGGACTGATTCCACCTGTACACTCAGTCTAAATGCCCCCCATGAGGACTGAATCCTCCTTTTACACTCAGTCTAAATGCCCCTCATGAGTACTGAATACCCATTACACTCAGTGTAAATGCCCCTCATGAGGACTGAATCCCCTCTTTACACTCAGTCTAAATGCCCCTCATGAGGACTGAATACCCCCTTTACACTCAGACTAAATGCCCCTCATGAGGACTGAATCCCCCCCCTTTACTCTCAGTCTAAATGTCCGTCATGAGGACTGAATACTCCTTTATAATCAGTCTAAATGCCCCTCATGAGAACTGAATACCCCCTTTACACAGTCTAAATGCCCCTCATGAGGACTGAATACCCCCTTATACTCAGACTAAATGCCCCTCATGAGGACTGAATCCCACCCCTTTACTCTCAGTCTAAATGTCCGTCATGAGGACTGAATCCCCCCTTTACACTCAGTCTAAATGCCCCTCATCAGGACTGAATCCCCCACTTTACACACAGTCTAAAAGCCGCTCATGAGGACTGAATTCCCTCTTTACACTCAGTCTAAATGCCCCTCATGAGGACTGAATCCCATTACACTCAGTCTAAATGAGCCTCATGAGGACTGAATCCCCAGTTTACACTCAGTCTAAATGCCCCTCATGAGGTCTGAATCCCCCTTTACATTCAGTCTGAAAGCCCCTCATCGGGACTGAATCCCCTTTACACTCAGTCTAAATGCCCCTCATCAGGACTGCATCCCCCCCTAAACACGCAGTCTAAATGCCCCTCATCAGAACTGAATCCACATTACACTCAGTCTAAATGCCCCTCATGAAGACTGAATCCCATTTACACTCAGTCTAAATGCCCCTCATGAGGACTGAATCCCCCACTTTACACTCAGTCTAAATGTCCGTCATGAGGACTGAATAGACCCTTTACACTCAGTCTAAATGCCCCTCATGAGGACTGAATCCACTTTACACTCAGTCTAAATGCCCCTCATGAGTACTGATTTCCCCCTTTACACTCAGACTAAATGCCCCTCATGAGGACTGAATCCTCTTTACACTCAGTATAAATGCCCCTTATCAGGACTGAATACCCCCTTTACACTCAGTCTAAATGCCCCTCATGAGGACTGAATCCCCTTTACACTCAGTCTAAATGCCCCTCATCAGGACTGAATACCATTTACACTCAGTCTAAATGCCCCTCATCAGGACTGAATCCCCCTTTACACTCAGTCTAAATGCCCATCATGAGGACTGAATACCCCCTTTTAATCAGTCTAAATGCCCCTCATGAGGACTGAATCGTCCCTTTACACTCAGTCTAAATGCCCCTCATGAGGACTGAATCCCTATTACACTCAGTGTAAATGCCCCTCATGAGGACTGAATCCCCTCTTTACACTCAGTCTAAATGCCCCTCATGAGAACTGCATACCCCCTTTACACTCAGTCTAAATGCCCCACATGCAGACTGATTCCACCTGTACACTCAGTCTAAATGCCCCCCATGAGGACTGAATCCTCCCTTTACACTCAGTCTAAATGCCCCTCATGAGTACTGAATACCCATTACACTCAGTGTAAATGCCCCTCATGAGGACTGAATCCCCTCTTTACACTCAGTCTAAATGCCCCTCATGAGGACTGAATACCCCCTTTACACTCAGACTAAATGCCCCTCATGAGGACTGAATCCCCCCCCTTTACTCTCAGTCTAAATGTCCGTCATGAGGACTGAATCCCCTCTTTACACTCAGTCTAAATGCTCCTCATCAGGACTGAATCCCCCCTATACACTCTGTATAAATGCCTCTCATCAGGACTGAATCCCCCTTTTACACTTAGTCTAAATGCCCCTCATCAGAACTGATTCCCCATTACACTCAGTCTAAATGCCCCACATGAGGACTGAATCCCCTTTTCACTCAGTCTAAATGCCCCTCATGAGGACTGAATACATCCTTTAAAGTCTGTCGAAATGCTCCTCATGAGGTCTGATTCCCCCCTTCACACTTAGTCTAAATGCCCCTGATCAGGACTGAATCCCCCCTTTACACTCAGTCTAAATGCCCCTCATCAAAACTGAATCACACCCATTACACTCAGTCTAAATGCCCCTCATGAGGACTGAAAACCCCCTTTACACTCAATCTAAATGCCACTCATGAGGACTGAATCCCCTCTTTACACTCAGTCTAAATGAGCCTCATGAGGACTGAATCCCCAGTTTACACTCATTCTAAATGCCCCTCATGTGGACTGAATCCCCCTTTACATTCAGTCTAAATGCCCCTTATCGGGACTAAATCCCCATTACACTCAGTCTAAATGGCCCTCATGAGGACTGAATCCCCCCATTACACTCATTCTAAATGCCCCTCATGAGGACTGAATCCCCTTTATACTCAGTCTAAATGCCCCTCAGGAGGACTGATTCCCCTTTACACTCAGTCAAAATGCCCCTCATAAGGACTGAATCCCCTTTACACTCAGTCTAAATGCCCCTCATGAGGACTGAATCCCCCCTTTAACCTCAGTCTAAATGCCCCTCATGAGGACTGAATTCCCCGTTTACAGTAAGACTAAATGCCCCTCATGAAGACTGAATCCCCCCCTTTACACTCTGTCTAAATGAACCTCATGAGGACTAAATCCCACTTTACAGTCAGTCTAAATGCCCCTCATTAAGAATGAATCCCCGCTTTTACACTCAGTCTAAATGCACCTCATTAGGACTGAATCCCCCCTTTTACACTCAGTCTAAATGCCCCTCATGAGGACTGAATCCCCTTTACACTCAGTCTAAATGCCCCTCATGAGGACTGAATCCACTTTACACTCAGTTTAAATGCCCCTTATGAGGACTTAATCCCCTTTATACTCAGTCTAAATGCCCTTCATGAGGACCGAATACCTCCTTTACACCCTGTCTAAATGCCCCTCATGAGGACTGATTCCCCCTTTTCACTCAGTCTAAATGCCCCTCATCAGAACTGAATCACCCCCTTTACACTCAGTCTAAATGCCCCTCATGAGGACTGAATACCCACTTTACACTCAGTCTAAAAGCCACTCATCAGGACTGAATTCCCTCTTTATACTCAGTCTAAATGCCCCTCATGAGGACTGAATCCCCCATTACACTCAGTCTAAATGAGCCTCATGAGGACTGAATCCCAAGTTAACACTCAGTCTAAATGCCCCTCATGAGGACTGAAACCCCCTTTACATTCAGTCTAAATGCCCCTCATCGGGACTGAATCCCCTTTACACTCAGTCTAAATGCCCCTCATGAGGACTGAACACCCCCTTTACAATCAGTCTAAATGCCCCTCATCAGAACTGAATCCCCATTACAGTCTAAATGCCCCTCATGAAGACTGAATCCCATTTATACTCAGTCTAAATGCCCCTCATGAGGACTGAATCCCCTTTACACTCAGTCTAAATGCCCCTCATGAGGACTGAATACCCCTTTATAATCAGTCTAAATGAGCCCCATGAAGTCTGAATACCCCCTTTACACTCTGTCTAAATGCCCTTCATGAGGACTGAATCCCCTTTACACTCAGTCTAAATGCCCCTCATGAGGACTGAATCCACTTTACACTCAGTATAAATGCCCCTCATCAAGAATGAAGACCCCCTTTACACTCAGTCTAAATGCCCCTCATGAGGACTGAATCCCCTTAAAAATCAGTCTAAATGCCCCTCATCAGGACTGAATACCCTTTACACTCAGTCTAAATGCCCCTCATGAGGACTGATTCCACCTTTACACTCAGTCTAAATGCCCCTCATCAGGACTGAATCCACCCTTTACACTCAGTCTAAATGCCCTTCATGAGGACTGAATACCCCCTTTTAATCAGTCTAAATGCCGCTCATGAGGACTGATTCCCCTATTTACACTCAGTCTAAATGCCCCTCGTGAGGACTGAATCCTCTTTACACTCAGTCTAAATGCCCCTCATGAGGACTGAATACCCATTACACTCAATGTAAATGCCCCTCATGAGGACTGAATCCCCTCTTTAGTCAGTCTAAATGCCCCTCATGAGAACTGAATACCCCCTTTACACTCAGTCTAAATGCCCCTCAAGAGGACTGAATCCACTTTACACTCAGTCTAAATGCCCCTCATGAGGACTGATTCCCCTATTTACACTCAGTCTAAATGCCCCTCATGAGGACTGAATCCTCTTTACACTCAGTCTAAATGCCCCTCATGAGGACTGAATACCCATTACACTCAGTCTAAATGCCCCGCATGAGAACTGAATACCCCCTTTACACTCAGTCTAAATGACCCTCATGAGGACTGAATACGCCGTTTACACTCAGTCAAAATGAGCCTCATGAGGATGATTCCCCACTACACGCTGTCTAAATGCCCTCGTGAGGACTGAATCCCCTGTACACTCAGTCTAAATGCCCCTCATGAGGACTGAATCCCCTTTACACTCAGACTAAATGCCCCTCATGTGGACTGAATCCACTTTACACTCAGTCTAAATGCCCATCATGAGGACTGAATCCACTTTACACTCAGTCTAAATGCCCCTCATGAGGACTGAATCCACTTTACACTCAGTTTAAATGAGCCTCATGAGGACTGAATCCCCCTTTACACTCAGTCTAAATGCCCCTCATGAGGACTGAATCCACTTTACACTCAGTCTAAATGCCCCTCATGAGGACTGATTCCCCCCTTTACACTCAGTCTAAATGCCCTTCATGAGGACTGAATCCCCTTTACACTCAGTCTAAATGCCCCTAATGCGGACTGATTCCACCTGTACACTCAGTCTAAATGCCCCCCATGAGGACTGAATCCTCCTTTTATACTCAGTCTAAATGCCCCTCATGAGTACTGAATACCCATTATACTCAGTGTAAATGCCCCTCATGAGGACTGAATCCCCTCTTTACACTCAGTCTAAATGCCCCTCATGAGGACTGAATACCCCCTTTACACTCAGACTAAATGCCCCTCATGAGGACTGAATCCGCCCCCCCCTTTACTCTCAGTCTAAATGTCCGTCATGAGGACTGAATACCCGTTTATAATCAGTCTAAATGCCCCTCATGAGAACTGAATACTCTTTACACTCAGTCTAAATGCCCCTCATGCGGACTGATTCCACCTGTACACTCAGTCTAAATGCCCCCCATGAGGACTGAATCCACCTTTTATACTCAGTCTAAATGCCCCTCATGAGTACTGAATACCCATTACACTCATTGTAAATGCCCCTCATGAGGACTGAATCACCCCCTTTACACTCAGTCTAAATGTCCCTCATGAGGACTGAATCCCGCCCCTTTACTCTCAGTCTAAATGTCCCTCACGAGGACTGAATCCCCCCTTTACACTCAGTCTAAAGGCCCCTCATCAGAACTGAATCACCCCCTTTACACTCAGTATAAATGCCCCTCATGAGGACTGAATCACCTTTACACAGTGTAAATGCCCCTCATGAGGACTGAATCCCCCCTTTACACTCAGTCTAAATGCCCCTCATGAGGACTGAATCCACTTTACACTCAGTCTAAATGCCCCTCATGAGGACTGAATCCCCCCTTTACACTCAGTCTAAATGCCCTTCATGAGGACTGAATCCCCTTTACACTCAGTCTAAATGCCCCTCATCAGGACTGAATACCCTTTACACTCAGTCTAAATGCCCCTCATGCGGACTGATTCCACCTGTACACTCAGTCTAAATGCCCCCCATGAGGACTGAATCCTTTTACACTCAGTCTAAATGCCCCTCATGAGTACTGAATACCCATTACACTCAGTGTAAATGCCCCTCATGAGGACTGAATCCCCTCTTTACACTCAGTCTAAATGCCCCTCATGAGGACTGAATACCCCCTTTACACTCAGACTAAATGCCCCTCATGAGGACTGAATCCCCCCCCTTTACTCTCAGTCTAAATGTCCGTCATGAGGACTGAATACTCCTTTACAATCAGTCTAAATGCCCCTCATG